>NW_013667158.1:200114-206077 GCF_000517525.1 Limulus polyphemus
TTTTTCTTAGATTGTTTAGTAACGTTTTTTAACTTAATTTTCCTATTTAATTTTTTTCATACTTTATATCTGTTAAAGAAGTTGAATTGAACATGAGTTTGACTAATTAATCCTGAAGGCATTTAGTAGGATGTGTGTTTGTATAAAATGCATTGAAAACGTACAACGTTTTGTTCTCATCCTGTTGCCTTATGTTAGATCTTTTTTCAAAGTGTGTAACTTATATATGGCATTCTAAACTATCTGCGTATACATCAAGTAATCCAGCACATAGTTGAATATGCAACTAAGATACTGATATATAATCTACTTTTACTATTAGGGTTGTTATTTTTTATTATGATTCTTTTATTCATTTAATGTTGACATTGAACTGTCAACATCTTAAAACTGTTAAACTTCCAGTAATAAGTGATTATGCAGTTGAAGAAACACAAACTTCACAGTTGAAGTAAGTTATGTAGAAAGCCACAGTAATTCCAGACTGATACATGCTTTTTAAGTACTAGCCTCTGTTCGTAAAATAAAATAAAATGCACTTCTTGTATTACAGTGTTGGGAAAATATTTTTTTTAGGAAAAACTGAATGGTTTGAGTAATACTCTTGTGTTTGGACATATTTAATCCTTTATATGTCACTTATTCTTCATGAATAAAAATCAGTTGCTTTAAACATGAATCATTTTATTAAATAAAATTATTTACAAAGACTCTTTTTGGAGTAAAATTAGTTATATCAACAGCATGTATTAGAGTATTCTTTTGACTTTAGTGTAAAAACTGTCGCTGTGATTCATGTGGTGCATAACAATTATAAAGCCTATATCAAATGTATTCATTCAAATTCTATGACGAGGAACCCACTTTGAGACTAATAATGGCTGGAGACGGCTTGAATGGGTAATGAAGAAAAACTTTAATATAAGTTTAACATAACAGCAAATGTACAACGTTTCGACAAGGTTTTGTCATCATCAGGTACATTGTACGTTTGCTGTTATGTTAAACTTATATTAAAGTTTTTCTTCATTACCCATTCAAGCTGTCTCCAGCCATTATTAAATGTATTCATTGTTGATATATATTGTTGTTTGACGTAATTTCTCTCTTTATGTTGCCCCATAAGTTTCCAATATCACTTGGTAGGTGACACTTGACTGAGCATTGCGATTATATTACTTATAATTTTCCATTCTTCTAACACCTCATAATCTCTCTTTATGTTGCCCCATAAGTTTCCAATATCACTTGGTAGGTGACACTTGACTGAGCATTGCGATTATATTACTTATAATTTTCCATTCTTCTAACAGCTCATAATCTCTCTCTTTATGTTGCCCCATAAGTTTCCAATATCACTTGGTAGGTGACACTTGACTGAGCATTGCGATTATATTACTTATAATTTTCCATTCTTCTAACAGCTTCTAATCTCTCTCAGATTCATGTAATTCACAGTTTTTTGGCACCACACAGACACTTTAATCTACCTAAGTAGTGTGTATTGGTGTTTATACTCACTTATTTCAATACCTGTTGTTGGCCCAGAGAGCAGATAGTCCATTGTATGGCTTTCTGCTTAACAATAGATAAACTAACTTCTCTTGCATATAGTGCTGGATAAGGTTAACAAATGCTTAATCGGCCTTGAGTACTTGGGGCAGTTGCATTTGTGAATCTGTTTGTGTGTATGTGTACATGTTTTTTTGTTTCTTTAACCGTATGAACATGGGTGGGAGTCAAAGTGCACATGTTGAGACCTTATACAGAGTGCCATTCAACATGATATTTAATGAGGGATAAGAGTTATCAGTGTTTCATCTTATCTACATTGCTGATAGCAGAACACTTAGTGTTAAGAGTAGAGAAAATATCAGATACAATATACTGGGATATTGAAAACAACCATAGATATCATTCAGGAAATACCATATACAATATACAGGGATACTGAAAACAACCATGGATATTATTCAGGAAATACCAGATACAGTATACAGGGATACTGAAAACAACCGTAGATATCATTCAGGAAATACCAGATACATTATACAGGGATATTGAAAACAACCATGGATATCATTCAGGAAATACCAGATACAATATACAGGGATGCTGAAAACAACCATGGATATTATTCAGGTAATACCAGATACAGTATACAGGGATACTGAAAACAATCATGGATATTATTCAGGAAATACCAGATACAGTATACAGGGATACTGAAAACAATCATGGATATTATTCAGGAAATACCAGATACAGTATACAGGGATACTTAAAACAACCATAAATATCATTCAGGAGATTCTAGAAGTTATGCAAACTGTACATTGGAGAAAAAGTATTTTTTTTATTCTTCATAACCTTGCACTCCAACTTTTCAGAATCTGAGTCAGACCGACTTCATCAATTCACAGACATATCTTTCATACAGTTTCTTTATTAATACTTTATATTTTGTGTACAACAAATTTGTATCATTTACTAAGAGCTTGCTACTTGTTGTGAAGATATAGATTGTAAATTTGGAATTATAGTCAATTTTGTGAAAATATACAAAAAATATTAAAAGTTATAGTATAAAAACTCTAAATGTCAATTTTTAGGTTGATTCGACCAAGCCGTAGCAAGAGTTAATTAAAAATGCATGGTGTTGGTCCACTGGATCAAACCTGTACTGGAGAAGTGATGTTTCACAAGCTTTCAATAATCATTAAGAGTCCTTTGTTGACAAAAGAAAATCAGAATTTTTAATGAAGTATTTTCACCATGAATTTATTGAGTCAAAGTTTTGCCTACTCCAAGTGCAAAGTGATTTTCATGCTAAGATCAAAATACTTCATCTGAAAAATCTCAAATTTCATTTGTGTATTCTCTAAAACCTGCTAAATAAATTTCAAACTTTTTTTTTTTCAGTAAAACTATATTTTATTTTATATTTTCTCTACCCTAACTTTATATAAGGTTGGTCAATTTGATCGACCTTGTAACTACCAAACAATTTTTGAAATAAGTATAAATTTACCATTTTTTCTTTCTAGAATGACTCGAATTGCAACATCAAACTACATTTGTTTATCCTAAAAAGTTTAAATTTCATAACAGTATACATCTGTTTATACTTAAATTTTATTGTTCTATTGCCCTTTGAACTGTCTAAACTAATATTTCTGGCATAAAATTTTTAAATTATTTAGTGATAATGAAGTTCACATTACACTATTGAATTACATAATGCACATGCTACTTGCAAATTGCTTGCAATTGTACCTCGTAATTTTTTTTATTATTATTTTTATTGTTTATTTTACCTAATCTAACCTCAAAAGTTTTTAATTGTTACATTTTATTTACTTTTATAATAATAAAGAATACACATAAAAAAACAAGAAATAGATATTTACCTGATTTTTTTTATGTTGACTGTCAATGAAACTTAACCCTTTTTTTTTATACTAATGGTACTACTGCACTAAATTAATTTTTGATTAATTAAATAATGCATAAATGAACACAGAATAACATGCAAAAAACAGACAATGTACCATAACTACCACAAGTTTTCTGACTTTCTAACTATGCAACAAGAGTCATTAGAAATTTAGCTAAGCTTGTCGATGTGTTTCCTGTGGGAATAAAGTTTGAACTGGAAGCAAAATATATATATATATAGTTCTCTGTACAGAAAACAATGTAATATTATATGTCATTTGATAGATTATAATCTTGACTTTCTATTTGTTATAAATAATATAGTATTAAATGTCAGAGAGAACTATTGACAATTTGTGAAAGAAAGGATGTGACATGTGGGTTGGCAAGAGTGGTTTGATTTTCTATTTTATGGCTCTATAACCAAATATGATTGAAGGCTATAAAAATTATGCTTTACCTGAGCCATGACAACATTATAATAAGTAATTTATGTTAACTTTTGTTCATTTTGGAAGGGTGATAAATAAATTAGAGAAGAGGTGATACCTAGAGAGCAAATGTCACAATTCTCATATTAGGGGAAATTAAGGATTTTTTTTTTAATATTGTATTATAAAATTAAGAATGTAAAACTTGCATAATATGAAAATTTGTATTGTTAGCTGCATTTTTATGCGAAGTTTATTTGTATATCATGATAAGAAAGTAGTTTTATTAAATTTTGAATGTAACTCACAAAAACCTTGTGACATGCACAGAAAAAGATACCTGTAGCGAATGTATTAAAGGAGTTAACATATTTAAAATGTGAATTATCATTTTGTTTTAAATCTGATGATAGCATCTTACTTGTCAGCAAGGCATGCTTGTACTTCATTAAATATTTGCATATGTAAAATGTACCTAAATTTTGTAAAATATTTTGACAAGCAGTATCTAAACAATTTAACACTAGGTATGACCTTAAGGTATAGTTGTTTCACACAGAAAAGGCATATATTATTTATCATATTGCTGATATTTTGAAAATTGAATAAGTACCATACCTCACATTCATCTAATAAAGCTGATTTGTATATTTCATTATCTTTCCAAGCTGATTATTTTCTTTCTTGATTTATAGTTCCTTATTAATAGTGACACCTTTCTTTAACAATTTCTGCTGTAAATTTTACCAAGCAGTTTACTGTGTCCAATAGCAGATTTAATTTTGAATGCTACGAGACAGTTTTAAAGGAATATTTGAGGGATGTGCCATGAAATATAATTCTTAAACACTTAGTGGTAGAAAAATACAGTTTCAATAAATATAAAAAAATTATGTGAAACCTGCCTAATTGTTTACATTCTTGTAGAGAAAGATCTAATACAATTGATTGAGTAACACCAGATCTTGAATTTACAGAAATCAACAAAAGGTAGTTTTAAAGGTATGTATTACAAAAGTATTTCTGATATATCCATCAGTAAGATGGCTAACATCAATAACACTATCATACATGATATATCCAGCAGTAAGATGGCTAGCATTAATAACACTATTATACATCTGATACATCCAGCAGTAAGATGGCTAGCATCAATAACACTATTATACATCTGATATATCCAGCAGTAAGATGGCTAACATCAATAACACTATCATACATGATATATCCAGCAGTAAGATGGCTAGCATCAATAACACTATTATACATCTGATATATCCAGCAGTAAGATGGCTAACATCAATAACACTATTATACATCTGATACATCCAGCAGTAAGATGGCTAACATCAATAACACTATTATACATCTGATACATCCAGCAGTAGATGGCTAGCATCAATAACACTATTATACATCTGATTCATCCAGCAGTAAGATGGCTAGCATCAATAACACTATTATACATCTGATATATCCAGTAGTAAGATGGCTAGCATCAATAACATTATTATACATCTGATACATCCAGCAGTAGATGGCTAGCATCAATAACACTATTATACATCTGATATATCCAGCAGTAAGATGGCTAGCATCAATAACATTATTATACATCTGATACATCCAGCAGTAGATGGCTAGCATCAATAACACTATTATACATCTGATATATCCAGCAGTAAGATGGCTAGCATCAATAACATTATTATACATCTGATACATCCATCAGTAAGATGGCTAGCATCAATAACACTATTATACATCTGATACATCCAACAGTAAGATGGCTAACATCAATAACATTATTATACATCTGATATGTCCAACAGTAAGATGGCTAGCATCAATAACACTATTATACATCTGATACATCCATCAGTAAGATGGCTAGCATCAATAACACTATTATACATCTGATACATCCAACAGTAAGATGGCTAACATCAATAACACTATTATACATCTGATACATCCAGCAGTAAGATGGCTAGCATCAATAACACTATTATACATCTGATATATCCAGCAGTAAGATGGCTAACATCAATAACACTATCATACATGATATATCCAGCAGTAAGATGGCTAGCA
>NW_013667158.1:206669-209745 GCF_000517525.1 Limulus polyphemus
CTAAGTTGGCTAAGACATGGTACAATACATTTTTAAAGGCTAAGTTGGCTAAGACATGGGACAATACATTTTTAAAGGCTATGTTGGCTTAAGACTTGGCACAATGCATTTTTAAAGGCTAAGTTGGTTAAGACATGGTACAATACATTTTTAAAGGTTATGTTGGCTAAGACATGGTACAATACATTTTTAAAGGCTATGTTGGCTTAAGACTTGGCACAATGCATTTTTAAAGGCTAAGTTGGTTAAGACATGGTACAATACATTTTTAAAGGTTATGTTGGCTAAGACATGGTACAATACATTTTTAAAGGTTATGTTGGCTTAAGACTTGACGCAATACATTTTTAAAGGCTATTGGCTTAAGACTTGACACAATGCATTTGTAAAGGCTAAGTTGGCTAAGACATGGTACAATACATTTTTAAAGAACATATGTCCAACTAGTTAGAAAAACATACTAAAGATATTGACAAGCTAAAATATAAATTTAGAACCTCCAGTCTAAATTTGGTAGATGTAATTTTGATCCAGTTTCTTGTATGTTGTCACAAACCTATTTGATAAATAATATAGCACAAATGTAAAGTATTGGTTTACTGTCAACAATACTATGTTAAGCTGGAATCGCACATTATGAGGAACAAACCTTCTGTTAGAATACAGTAATATATCAGTATGCATATATTCCATAAAAATAGTTTTGGTATAACAAATTTTGGATTTTTTGTCATTATTTTACACAGAAAGCTAAAAGTAATGTAAAATCATAAATGTATACATTGTAATAAATAGATTTATTGATCTACAGTATGATAGGAATAAGAACGAATATATAATAAGATATGGATTCTTAAGCGTTGCACATCAAGATGGTCTTATATTGTTTGTTAACATTCATCTCGGCTGTCAGGTATTAAATGATTCTTTACAGTAGCAAAACAGTCCAAACTTCATTCCTTCTTCTAAAAATGCTGTTCCTTTTCTCCAGTGGAGAAAGGAGAGCCTCACTCTTGAATGTTGCCCTTCCCACTACTAACTCCACATCCCTTTTCCCACTAAAGCCATGAACGGAGCTGCGGTGATAGTCACTATGTTGTTTAATTTACGTCTGTTTTTTATTTTAATACAGTACAGTATAAAATAAATAATGTATGATATTATTTTCAAATAAATTGTATTTGTTTACCATATGAATGGTAAGTTACAAAGGCTGGGAACGCATCCTCACATTAATAATGTTATAAGTTATTCAATATATGAAGTTTCAATATACGAATGAAGTCTCCAGGAACGCATGTACTTTGTATGTTGAGGTATTACTGTATATCATAATACATCTTAAAACCAAGGAAATAATTTTTTGTTTTATTTAAAACATACAACATTTACTTCAAAGTGACTTTTTGAAACAGCATGAAGACATTGCTTTTTATCATTTTATTTACACAGTGATGGTTCATATCAGTTGCAAGTTCATGTTAACTGTTTAGAAAACAAAATTAAACAGTTGTAAAAAGATTTGTTGTGGTTATAAAAACTTGTTTTTGCCATACCATTGCCTTTTACTTTAGCTTTAGAAAGTTCAATGAACATATTAATAATTGCATTGAGTAACCTCATTAATTCTTGTACTAGAAATATATAGTAATTAATTGTTTTTTGATAGTTTAGTTTATTGGATGGGACAGTCTAGATGGTTTTGGTAGATAGTATAGTTTCTTACTGGGAAAAAGTGAAAAGATTACTTTGTTAAATTTTATAGCAATGTAGATTGTCAAAGTACATTACCATTGAGAAATGTATTTATTTTTATAGAATATTTCCAAAGAAAAATTCAAGCGACTCTTTGAAGGGCTGAAAACCAACACAAACTTAGAAATATTAAGCTTGGCAAACACTGAACTTACTGATGGTCCTGTAGAGGTAAGATTATTTTTCTGAAACATCTTTGGATTCCTTGTAACACCACTGGTCTTTTTCTGTAATATTGTATGCATACAAGTTTTGTTTTTGCTGTTCCTCTAGGTGTAAATTCATGTGGTTCAAGTTATCTTCTTAATAACTGTAGAAGTTGTTAGGGACTTCTAACAAGCCTAGTTATCTTAGCATGTGATGTAGTAATTTTTTAAAGTAACCTCCAGTTACTATTGTAATATTACCTTTGTCACTGAAGGAAGTATTGTCTTGCTTTTTTTTCTTATAAAAATTCATCCTTATAAAATTATAGTGTACAAATGGATGCCTCCATAGAAGGTGCGTTTGTTTCTTACTAACACTACCATTAATTTTCAAGACTTTTTCATTTTTGCAGTTTTTTGTACGTTAATCTCGTTATGATGCAAAGTTTCTTTGCTTTGATGTTACCCTTACGAAAGGAAAGCCAAATTAGCAATGTTGATCCCTTGATAAAAAGTTTTTAAATTTATCTCTGGTATTTTATGACCTTGAATGTTCACTTTGTATAATGTAATTTTAAATCCAGTGTCTTCTATTTCCAGATTGTTTTTTTTTTGCTTTAACTTTTTTATGCTTTATTGTAGTTTTTATTTAAAAACCATAGTATTCCTGATTTATATGTCCATTTGTTTTAATATAAATATTTTGTTCTTTTAACTATATTTTTATCTACTGTGTACTCGTTTTTTTCTTTTTCTGTATATTTGATTTGTTAGACTATGAGAGAATAAACAAAGATGAATAAATCATGGAGTAGGATCTTATATGTTCAAAGCTCTTATATAGAAACACAAAAAATTATTAAATTTGTTGTGATGGGAAAAAATTAATGTGGCTTGTATTTTGGCCAGACAATTTTTATCTCTATTACGGTGATTTTAATCATATCTCTGTAATTTCAGATTTTTCCTACTTTGTTCATTATTCAAACTTCTTTATGAACTGTGTGGTTAAAGCAAATAATTATTTTTCTCATTAACAGTGTCAGACTAAATACCATTTTTTATATTAAAGATTACTATCTTTTCTTTCTCAGTGCGGCCCGGCATGGTCAGGTGGTTAGATTGCTCGACTCACAATCTGAGGGTCGTGGGTTCAAATCCCCATCCCACCAAAC
>NW_013667158.1:210519-213700 GCF_000517525.1 Limulus polyphemus
AGGGACGGCTAGCGCAGATAGCCCTCGTGTAGCTTTGCGCAAAATTTAAAACAAACAAACAATCTTTCTCAGTGTTGCTGTAATATTTTAGTATTTTGGCCCGTTGATGTGAAACAAGTGATGGATTAACTTGTATATATCATAACTTTTTCTTTGTTACAACCACTTTTCATGTAGTTTTATTATTATTATATCGTACCATAAGCAACATAAAACTCTCATCACATTTGTTGACTAATAGATCAGAAACTCTGGAAAGCATTAAAAAGCTAAAAGGATTTATAAACAAACAGTTAAAAATGTGGAAAAACTGGAACTCTGGCTAGCTGCCTAAATATTACTAAAGCTTGATTGTCAGTTTCTTTTTCAATACTTAAAAGATTGTCATAAGAGAATTATTCAGTTATTTTTGTTTACTTTGTTTGTTTTTTTTAAAAAGTTCACTCATCCATTACTTAAGAACTGTGTGATTAATAGATCTACTACAAACTACTGATGAAAGATTTAGAAGCTTTGAACACATGGCCTCTTTGATTATAACATCAAGTTCTTTTTATTTGAAATTCACTCTTTTTAAAATATAATTATCTCTAAGTCTTATCAACGAGGGAAATTATGTTTGCAAAACAAGAAACCTATTTAGTTTTATTTTGAGTTTACTTACTGATTATAAAATAATAAGATTATTTTTTTTTTTTACATGTGTTGGTACAGATTCTTCTTCAAGCTTTAGAACTGAATAAGAACTTAAAGTCTCTTAATGTTGAGTCCAACTATCTCACACCACAGACAATCCGTGATCTAGTCAAGGCTCTTTTACCTACCCAAAGTGTCCTTGAGTTGAGGACTGCCAATCAGGTAATATTAGTTAGTTTACAGGGTGGTCCAGAAGTTAGTTCCTCCACATTTTAACCTTATCTGTTTGAATACCATTTGACTTGTACCAGAACTCCTTGGTTCTTTGTCAGTTTTTTGCTGCACTTTTGTGCTCTTCACATTTACTATTACATTAATTTAAAAGAAATTGAAACTAAAAAAAGAATTGGTTATTATTCTGGGGCATCTGTCTTTTGGACCACACTGTATTCACGATGAGTATACTGGAATGGACAGCAACTGCCTGTTGTAAAAAACACAAGTGTAGAGAACAGTGTTTTGAAAATCTTCCATCTTTTGTCTTCAGGACTTTTGAAACTTCGTCCTCTAAGCTTGTGTTATCGTCCATTCCAGTGTACTCATCAATCTATTAAAGAACAAACTGTATTTATTTTTCTTGATTATTAAAGTGTTGTAAACAGTAGTTATTGATGAATTATAAATCATATCTGTAAACTAAGGTATATTTTTGGTGATCATTAATTCTGTTTAGCTTCCACCAAGCATCTGAAACAAATTATAATTAATACATGTGTAATCAGCCATTGCATAAGAGTTTGAATGTTTTTTAAAATTAAATACCTAATGGTATGCAAGACTTATTCCTATGTGACCTGTGTTGAATAAAAAATATTTACGTGTATACATTTCTTAATTGTTATGAAACATTCTTTTTATTTTGTAGGGCTTTTCTGCTATCACGACGGATCTTTAGTGTTTTTATGTGATTTCTGTTTCACTCACCGACTATGTTTTTTATTATACTAATCTTTTAACTAACAACATTACGTGTGCTGTAGTTTTCTTGAGTATAGTGAATAACTTTTTTTAACATTTTACAAGTTTGGTGCTGAAACACATTTTCAACCTCATTATTTTGATTTGATTTTAACCATTTCACTACAAAAAAATTAACTAAAGTCTATTAAACTTTTATTACTGTTAAGTGCAAAAATCGAATTTTCTCCATGGCAGGCAAAAAAAAATTTTTTCACTGTGATAGTTGATAGATATCCCCCGGTCTTGAAATGGCTGCCAAATATCTGTATGTGCTGCCATCTGTGAGTTATATAAGTAAACATAAACAAGACTCGGCTGATCCACCCATTCTGCCTGCACAAATGATGAGTAATCGGTTAACTATTTAGTCAGTCAATAAATTGACTTATCACTCAACTTTGACGAATTACTCATGAGAGTCAAAGGTGCACTTTATTTATTTTGTAAATACAAAAACTTCATCATTTTTTTCTTTGTTGTTGTACTCTAAATGACATCGAGCCACATGATGCAAATAATTTTTCTGTTATATATATGTGATTTTCCATATATGTATTTTTTCTTGTTGAAAATCTAAATTTCCTTTATTTAATATTGTTTTCAAGAAATTTTAATGTCAGATGTAGAAACTTTGTGCTCATTTGAAGTTGGGAAAGTAATAAAACAGGTCAAATTTGATGGAAAATTAAAACTTTTTGTGAACACTCCTGAAATATAATTATGCATTGAAAGGTTTAATTTTGTAATTAGTACTACTTCTGAATGTCCGCTAGTGGAACAGCGGTAAGTCTACAGACTTACAATGCTGAAATATGGAGTTCATTTCCTAGCAGTGGACATAGCACGTAGCCTATTGTGGCTTTGATCTAAAACACACTTTTGAACGTTAGAGATATTGCATTTATATCAAAGATATTACACTCCATAAACTAAAGTAAGAAATATTATTGGATGAAGTTAAATTGATATTAAGATTAATTTAAACTCAGCTAAAAGTATTTTAAAATATGAATGGAGTTGTGAATGGACATATCTTTTTTTTTATGAGAATCACGATTTCTAAGGTTGGTGTTTTCAGTTAATCTGTGAAATTGTCTTTTGTTTTTATTTACTTTTATTCCCTTCTTAGAGTCCACAGGTTCTTGGCAACAAGATTGAAATGGAGATTTCTAAGTTAGTGGAAATGAATGACACACTACTGAGGATTGGAATATTTTTTGAGATAGCTGATGCTCGAATTCGAGTTGCTGCCAAACTGCAAGAAAACAACGATGCCAGTAAATATATTTTTCTTTGATTCAGTTTCCAAACAAGTGAAAGAAAGATTATCAATATTACATCTCTTTTTAGCATAGGGCTGGCATGGCCAGGTGGTTAGGGCGTTCGACTCGCAATCTGTGGGTTCGAATCCCCGTCCCACTGAACATGCTCGCCTTTTCAGCCATGGGGGGGTGTTATAATGTGATGGTCAATCCCACTATTTGTTGGTAAAAGAGTAGCCCAAGAGTTGGCAGTGGGTGGTGAT
>NW_013667158.1:213767-239152 GCF_000517525.1 Limulus polyphemus
AAATTAGGGACAGCTAGCACAGATAGCCCTCGTGTAGCTTTGCGCGAAATTCAAAACAAACAAACTTTTTAGCTTTATAAATATTACAAGCTATCTACTTAAAGTATTAAGTATTTGTACTTAATGCATACATGGTTTAATCTTCTGCTAAATATAATAATTCTGTAATGTAAATCCTGATATTTTTGTCTGTGTTCTCTTTCTAATAAATTGTACATTTTTACACAAATCATTGACCAAATATCATAGTAATGATCACTATTACTGTTTTAAAGGGTTGATATGGCTTATTTTAAGCTTGAATGGGTGGCAGAATTCTTAATGAGAAAAGAATAAATAAAAATTTTGAATCTTTTAAACTTTATAATTTTCATATGTTAATAGAAATTAAATGTTTTAATTTTCTGTCTCATTCTCTTTAGTTCGAGTGAAGAGAGTTGGAGCACAATAAGGAAGTTTAATTCAATGGTGTTTACAACACCAAGTTGCTGACAATTCACCGAATCCCCTTACTTTCAAAATTCAGCATCACCAATGATTGTCTTTGCTGTATCTTTGGGTTTCTTATGTTTAACATATGTCAGGTTTTCACACACTTAAATGTATGCTTTTAGCTTTGATACAGATCAATGATTCATATTTGATAATGTTCTAACTTTTATTATTATGTAGTCATAGTGTAATTTTAAATCTATTATTATTATGACATAGACGGTAATGCACTTAATAGTGACACAAAGATAATAAAACCAAGTTATTGCTCATGTAAGTTTTTATTAAAAGTAAAAAAGGATTTTTTGTAAGTTGAAATGCTCACTCTAAAAAAAATATATTTTTGGATTTCAATTGTACAGTAATATTTGATTTAAGAAAAAGTCACTTTTAAGTATAACGAGTATCTGTCTCATACAAAGACTAGTATCAGTAGGACAGTTTTTACTATACATTTTTAACAAAAGTTTAAAAATGTAGCACAGCAGACTAAATGGAGATTTTGTGCACCATATGTTTATTAAAAGTATTAATGGACAAGAAACTATAGTATAAATTTATAATATTACCATAAGTATACAAGCCTTACAGTAGAGAAAACCTAGTGACAAAACTTTGTGTTTCAATTTGTGTGCAAGCGTTACTCTCTTGAACATGTGTGTGGTATTGTACTTCGTGTCATGGATAGCTGTCTACATTGTGAGTATAATATAATGAGAGAGAGATGTAATAATAGGTTATGTATTTCTTGGTGTATAATGAGTGTTAAGTTTGCTTCACTATTAATAATAAAATATTCGTATCTTGTGCTATCGTTAACATTTTTAAATGTGTAACACACACAAAGAAATCTGTACGTTTTAAGTTTTGTAAAGGATTTTTGTAGGAAACTGAAAAGAAATTTAATAAGTTAGCTATTTAAATAGCTTTAATTACATTATTTAAAATTTTACATTGTATGTTTTTTTTTTGAAGTGAATATTAAGAATAAGACTCGAATATGCAGTGGTTGTGTTCGCTTTTTTGTCCATCCATTCCAAAATGCATGTGCCAAAAATTTGCATCATCTGTCTTTCTGGAGTTGTTTTAAAGTACTTAAATACCATCTGTTTGGAATTAATAGAATCTTGTCATTCTGCCAATGGGAATACTTTCATCATGTAAACATGACTACACATGTATCTATGACTTTTTTGGATTGAATGTTGCCCAGAACAAATTTTTAGACAAGAAGAAACTCATACATGTGCAATTTTTGATAATTTTGTTGCAATTTTACCCAAGGGGTGTTGAGTATGTTGTTCACTGATTTTAAGAAATGCGAATGTTGTGCTTTGCACACGTGCACTCTCACTTTGATCATGAATATTCATCATTGTTACAAATAAATATAGGACCTGACTAGATTATATTCAAAGCTGATAATAATTTATGTAACTCACCAGAACAAAAATGAATTTCTGATTAGAATTTAAAACTGACTTGTGTCAAGTTTGATTTATAACTTAGTGGAAGGAGTTTTCAATAAAATATTTTTCATCACTTAATACTTAGGATTATTTCTTGATTTGAATTCAGATTTAAATAAAAAGTAAATATTGAGTGATGAGGTTTGGATTGTATCAGTGGTAGAACTTGATTTGTAATCAAAGTTAAAAAAAAAGTCTTGAAACCCAATTACAATGTATCACCTTGAATTTTTATTTTAGTCATACCTAATCACTAAGAAATGTTAAAAGTTAAAAAGCAAAAAATGAATAAAAAAATGCAAAATTTAAACACTTTAACATTAAATACAATGGGAAATATACTCAGTGTTATTAAGCAGAACAGTGTCTCAACAAAACTTTTGGACATTTCACATCATAAAATACTGATGAAAAAAAACTATTATGTAGAAATTATGTAGATTTCTAAGACAAAATTATATATTATTTAAGTGTAGTAAGTTGACGTTTAAGTTTCATGCAACTTGGTAAAATATTTTCAATCTTGCACTTCTTTTCAGCTTTTTGTCCAGTTCATTTATTTTGCAAATTTTTTGTATTAACACAACCACTATGTATGATAGTGAGTGAAAAACATAACAGGTACAGCGGTGTCAAACAGGGATGTTACAAGTATGATATGCTGTTCAAAAATTTATAACAATCATAAAAAAAAAATCCCACTTTAAAACTTGTTTGGAATTTTTTAGTTATATGACCTTGGATATCAGTTGGTTTTGTTACTGTCAAAAAATCAACTATTAAATAAAAAAAAGTGGAAGTAAAGGCACTGTATTACATCTTTCCGGAAAGTTTGTGGACAGTATTGTGTTATGTTAGTGTAATACTTTATTTTAATGTTTTATTTGAGTTATAGTGAGTTAGCAAACTTATTGTTTATAGTCACATTATATTAGTTCTATAATGTTGAAAACTGTGCAATGAGCATGGATTGTGTTTATATGTTTTATAGATGACTTTTACTTGCAATTCTACAATAAGTTGCATTTCAAATTGTGCCTCTTATCGTGTTGTACAGTACAAATATATATGTTGTTCTTGTTTTTTTCTTTACTTTTAGCACATTGTATGTCTCAAAGGGCTATTAAAAACTATTTTCTGTGCAGGAATTATTTGTTGCATTAAAGTATTACTACAACCAGTGGGTTGGTAAAAAAAAAAAGTCATTCTTTTAAATTATAAAACATACTTTTATAATTATTTGAATTTTGAAATAAATAGTGTGCAAGGAATTTTTAAGCAGAACACTAGACAATATCTGTTCCGTACAATGAAATTCATGTACAAGTGATGTACAGTAATGTGGTTTAATCTAGAATTTGAAATTTAAGATTTTATTGTTGAGCAATAAAAATCATGTTTTTATAATTATCTAGCAAAGCAAAACAAATTCAATAAAAGATACTTAAATTTTTATCATTTTAAACTTATATTTATTATAAGTTTTAGTAGAGCTTTAATGATATAACTTGTATTTTTAATTGCAACAAAAGAAATTGCACTGAGTTATCTACCTGCTTATGATATGATAATAAATTATACGAGACTTGAAAAAAATACCTGTATGATATTTGATGATTTCTAAAAAAGTTACACACTGAAATTTTTTCAATAGTTATTACTTTTTTTAGTATTTTAATATATTTTGTGAAATCATGAAAGTTTTTATGTACTATATAAACTAATGTAATGTAATTATTTAGTGTAAGCATGTTTGGGGGTGTTGCTATACCATAGTATTTTCTGAACGTTTTGATTTATGTTAAGTAATAGACGGAAGAAGTCTCCGTGTGTTCAATGCAGTTACAAGAATGAAGTAAAAAGTTTCTTGTGGTGCACCAAAAGATTTGTTACATTTATGATTTTTTTTAAATGTTGTTTTAGCCTTTATTTGATTCCTATAATGTTTTGTTGTATTTTTTACATGACAGAGCTATTGTATTGTAATTGTCAGAGTTATTTCTCTAGCTCGGAGATTTAAAAAAATTAAACCAGTGAGGATTAAGCCTTTTTTTAAATACAGTACAAAATGCTATATCTGAAATATTTATCCTGAAAGTCTGAAAAAAATGTGAAGTCAGCTACAGCCGATTAAATGTATTGTTCATTCTTATAAGTGCATTTCTGATTTGTTAATATAAACTTAGCAGATGCTGATACTTCCCGAGTGGAAGAAATAGTCCTAAAGTTTCATCATCTCACAATGTATTCTTCATTCTAGTTTTATGTTAATCATTACTCGTTGCTTTTAAGTATAGTTTAGAACTTCTCAAATTAAAAAAAAATTTGTGTTATTGTGAAATACTACATTCTAGAATAGTTATTTGTTCCGAGTAAAATTACATGAGATTTTATATTTGGATATTTGTTTAAGGCCTTAAATAAAGTCTACCCCTTTATCTATATCTTTATAAGCAATCTGCTTTCTGTTCTGTTAAGACATGTATGAAATAGATTTCAAAACTATATTTTTTTTTGTCAAGAATCTTAACATTTCATTCATGTGAGATTGCATCTTGTTTTGGTTACTCATAATTTATGTTTGGTGGATTGATCAGTCACACCATCATGTGGTTAGGTGTGGCATTAACCACAGTAACACATTGTAATATTGTTCAGACACAGTGTGTATAATAGTTAGATGTAGTTGTAACCAAGTCATAACATTGTTCAGACTCATCACTGTGAGTATAATGGGTTAGATTGGCTGTAACCAAATCAACTAAAGCTAGAAGCAAATCCAAAAACACTGTATATATGTAACTCTCATTAATCATATAGCTAAGCTTTTCTATTTAAATAAACATGTTAAAAAAAACATTTGAGCTTAAAGAAAATTGTTTTCCCTTCTAAAACTTAATATAGGCAATTATTAACTAAGTATTCCAATAAATTGAAAAGGTAGAGAAAAAAAGAGAGATTGAGTAAATGGACTATAGCTGTGTAGCCACCTTGTCCAGTTGTAAAACTAATAAAATAATCCACCTTCTTGAAGAGACTTGTTAAAATACCTCTTCCCAGATAACATTGTAAAAACCTAACAGTTGAGTGTGACCTTCCATAGAACAATATCTTAACAGCATTTGTAATGCAGGGTCTTGAAGCCAGGACATAAACTGGCTAAGATCCTGACGATATTTTACCAAAGAAAAAGAGGTATCCAAAAAAACTGGTGAAATCCTGCAACTCCTTTACGAACAAGTTGGCCATGACTTTGCAAGTTCATCATAATGCATTCTGTTGACAGAAAAAAAAAAATCATTGCATATGGTTTAGATAAAAGCACTCCCTCCATGATAGTTTCAATAGAGATTGTTAACATCTACTTTGTTTCTATGACTTCTTGGAGTTGAATTAAACGGGTCTTTGTGTATATTGTCTGGATAAAATGGGGAAGTATTTTTCCTTAAATGTTTTACTACATAACCTTGCATATTTTTAGTTAGAATTTTCATCTTGAATACCATGTGCACTAACTTGTGTTTGTCTTGTGTGTACTGGTGTCTGAAAAGTATGCAGAATGGGGTGAAGCGTGGGTTCATTGTAGAAGCAAAGGAACATTCTAGATTCGACTACTCATGTCATAACTAGACCGCATGAACTCTTTAACTTTGCATTTTCAAAATTTAAATTTTCAATGGTTTTTACAGAGTACGAAGAGGTTTAATATAAATTGTTTTCATGTAGAACACAATTTTAACAATTTCACTGCTGTAAGGAAGTAACTTAGTTAAAATTATTCTCACTATATAGGTTGTTTGCATTTTTTTGAAGTTCAGTCTGGTAATGATATAACTTATAATTAATTTTTTAGGGGAATGTAAAGGGCTGTACCCAGGTATGCATAGGGTTAATAAAAAACAAAAAAGAAGCATGCACAGACACAGCCTTGATTTTTGCTTCTAAATTTGCCATTCAAAAAATATGAAATTAAACATTGGACTCTTGTTCACTTAAAATTATGAAAAGTTAAACTGTCACATCTCTTAATAATCAGTGCTTGTTACATAAGTTACTACTTTTTCTCTGTTTAAAGCAATCTACAAGACACCAACTTGTATCAATATATTAATGTGCTGCATTAATAGTAAATGCACTACAATTGCCTTTCAAAATTTATTGCTGAGTGAGTCTTCACATAAGTCATGTTGCAAAGTTGCTCAAACTATGAATACACAATAACAGGAGGCTTTCCAGGAAATGTTTTACTTGGCAAAATCTAAATTTTCCTAACCTCAGTTGAGTTAGAAGCAAAGAAACAGACTGGATACAACATACTACACAGTGAAATGGTCTTCATTTAAACACAGTCTAAGACAAAAACAAGTGTATTGTGTGATGCCTTTACTGGAAAGATCTTAGTGTTTTACAACAAATCTGTCTGCAGTGATCTCAAATCATCTTGCACCAGACTAAGAAAGCACAGCATCATGTAATAATAGAACTATGTCCTTCTTTTCAGGGTGTAGGTGCTACTAATGGCTATTCACAATACAAGATAAGAGATGTTGTATCCTCTTGCCACCCCCCACACCCATGATGGAGTTGGTTCCTATGTCATATGTAAACAGGCAGTCCATTGTAAAAAAGTCCTCTGTAAATGACTAAAATCCCACTTTCGAAAGAAAGGGCTTTTAGTATAGGTGGTTTGGTTGTTGTTAAGCACAAAGCTATACAATAGGCTATCTGTGCTCTTTCTTCCATAGGTGTGGGAACTCTTGCCACTGAGAGGCTAATATAGGTGGAATTGACACCGGCAAAATGGGTAAAGACTTTGATAAGGGTAGTAAATACACACACTGTTAACCTGGACTTTATTTAAAGCAATAAAACAAACGGTTTTCATAAATATTTCTTGATGAAGGTGTCACAAACTTCTTTTGGAAAGTATTTTAAGACAGAAGAGGTTCTCTAACAAATAAAGATTGGAAAGTGGTTACTAATCTCCTCTATCAAGTAAAAATCTCCAATAACCTATGCTAAGAAAATGAGATTAGCAATCCATTTAGCATAAATGTGATCCCAACAGAGATGTTTACAAGGCTATCAAGAAGATAAATACAGATTTTGCACAGCTTAGGTACAAAAGCATGTATATGATGCGAAATTTCCCCAATTAATACAGTGATATTTCCATAGAAGTAGTTTATTGTATGGTCCTTGCGAGGAACTTTTTCTTCGAGAATAAAATTATTTCAAACATCTGGGAATATGTTCTTGGTGAGACACTCTCCATTATAATAGAAAATGGATTTTTGAGCAAATTTTCTAGCTTTCTTGTAAGATAAACTCCAACAATTCAACACTCTCTATCTCGACTGTCAATTTACAAGGGCTTGAATGCGCTTAATGAAAAAATGCATAGGTTGCTCTTTGTAACGGATGATTAATGAAAACTACAGAAGTGTAGATTTTGTGCAATCTTAATATCCCATATCGATTTTCCGTATTATTGTTTTAAAAACGAATCTATTCAATTTAAGGAAGTAGAGACGGGTTTAATTTCAAAGGTAAACAGACAATGACTATGAAGTCTATATCAGAAAACAAAGACACTTTCATAATATTACCAACAGGATATGGGAAGATGAAAATTTACGTTTGTTTTCGCTCCAAATGAATTGAGGCTATTTGTTATAATTTTCACGCTCTGTGCTTTCAGGCCTTAATGTAGCAATCGGAATATAATAACTGAATTATGTGGCTTACTGTAAGACACAATTCTCGTTTAAGAAGTTGCGGGTTACAAATAACTTTTAAAAACCTAAACCTCATTGTATCATCTGCACACGCATCTCTCCACAACTGATACATATAGAATAAGAATCAATACAATGTCTCTGGAAAATGAGCCACGAAAAAAAATTCATTATTACATCTAGGTGTATATGTACAGAAGGTTAAGCACTTTATCAAAAATCAGCAAGTCATGTGCCCCCCAGTGGTACAGCGGTATGTCTGCGGACTTACAATGCTAGAATCCAGGTTTTGATACCCTTGGTGGGAAGAGCACAGATAGTCCAATGTGTAGCTTTGTGCGTAATTACAAACAAACAAGCAAGTCATGTGACAACTACAGCTGATATTAAATTGCGGTAAAATGGTATGTATCAGAAATATATATATATATATTTTTATTTGATATTCATATAATATTCTTTTTGTTTCTTTGTATGAAGTTAAGCACAAAGCTACACAATGAGCTATCTGTGCTCTGCCCACCACGGGTATCGAAACCCGGTTTCTAGCGTTGTAAGTCCGCAGACATACCGCTGTGCCACTGGGGGGGGGGGGCATATATAATATATAGATAGTATGGTGCCACCGAATTTGGTTACTTTTGGGAAGAATGTGTTAAAGCCATTTTCAGTGCTAAACATTCATATACTCGGATCATCAAGATATATTCATATTGGATATTTTGAATTTCCAAGGCTGGGATGTCCCTTGTATTTAATAGCATTGAAAGAAGGAATGTGGATCAAGTTGAGGCACCAGGACTATCCAGGAAAAGACCTGCGACAAATTGTACCCCAGCCACAGTAAGTGATATGTGGTGTCTTTTAAGTCAAAAACTATCCATGTGCCCCAGGCAAAAGTGTCCAATATAATCAAGAAGGATCTCTGTCTTGAAAAGCAACATAAGTCAAGTTTTGACAAACTGCTTCTACAACATATTAGTTCAAATGTCACATATCTCAAGCAGCTGGAAAATAAAATGGGTATTCATACCATTCGATATTAAGACATACTAGTCAAGTCACTAAGCGCAGCACTTGTGGATTTGTATATGATATCATTGTTAAAACAAGCACTGAGAAACAATCATCCTCATAAACTAGATTGCTTATGGAAACCACGGAGGGAAGAGAGGTGTACTTTAATATGACAGTCTTATGACAGAAACATTTGCAATAAAAACTATGCTGCGGGGTTATTTGCAAGATGTACGGTCATCAAATACAACATTACTGGACTTGGCAACATGGACTGTAATGACGTGGCGAGGCTCCAAAATCATTTTAAAATAATGTACTCAGTCTCTGTATAAACTATTGTTACGTCTCCGTTCGTTAGTTAATTTTCCGTAAATTCGTTCCGACGAAACTTTAGCGACACAAGTCCTTTCTTAAATAAAACTGGTTTATTCTTTCTGAATATAACTTTGCGATACACTTAATTTCAAAAGTCGCACTATAAGAAACGTCTCACGTGCTCGACTTCAACAATACTCAGTTCAATTACCTCTGACTGCAGTTCAATTACTCATTACACTGTTGTCCCGTCACGTTGTGAACGTCTTTAATATACCAGTCTACCCCCAATCTAGTAGTCTCCCGACAATTCACGAAGGAACAGGATATTTCTAGAAGGAGGTGGCGTGATACTAGTCACGTGACCTCGCTGACGCAACACTATTTAAACCAAAATAAAGGGAAAAATTTGAATTGTCACCGATAAAATATAAATTTGTTGTTAAGCTCAAATATACACAATGAGTTATTTGTGCTCTGCCTACCACGCGTATCGATAATCAATTTTTAATGTTATATTGCTTGTTTGTTGATTTTTGCACAAAGTTATTGGAAGACTATCTGTGTTAGTCGTTTCTAATTTCGAAGTGATATATTAGAAGGAAGACAACTAGTCAACAACCCCTACCACCAACTATTGGACTACTCTTTACCAACGAGGGATGGGGTTGATCGAAACATGATAATACTTCCATGGCTGAAAGGATGAAGATGTTCAGTGACAGAATTCGAACCCACGCCCCTCTGATTGCGAGACGAGCGCCATAACTAACCAGGCCATGTTAGGTTTTTTAGCGTTATAAGCTGGCAGACTTACCGCTGAGCCACAGGGTGGGAAAATATAATTATTTTAATTTAAAAGAGTAAACATTTTACCTAAAATATCACATTATGTATGGAAATATTTTAATTTTCTTTGTTATTAACAAATCAAATGCAAATCTTTATTAAAGCATTCAATCACGTTTAGTGATAAGTAATTTTAGTTAAGTGATTTCATGAATATCTGAATATCATGCAGAAAAATTAAATAGAACGAGATTAACCATGTTGCTAACTGAAGGGATCGACTATAGGGGATAGTTAACGTTTGTGCGTCAGGTAGGTGAAACAGGGAAGAGTAATCTTCTTCCAATCTTTATAAGATTACATGTAATTATACTTCGATTGTTTTAGACAACAAAATTCAAAATGATTTCATGGCAGTGCCTGAATTCCACATATCGCAGTCATTTTGGTTTAGTCCGTTTATCTCGTGGGTCGAATCAGAAGAACTTTTTAAGACGGCAACGTGGAGTCAACCAGCACGAAGCAAATCGCCAGTATGCGTCTCACAGCCAAAAACCGGTAGAATGGCGTCCACCCAACATGAATGATCTACCAGTTCCAAGAGGTTCGTGGAAGACAGCTTATAATTCTGTCCAGAAACGTTATAATCGCCAGCTAATCGCAAGTATTGCTTTTTTTACAGGAACTACTATCTATGCGTTCTCTTCAGGATTTATTGATCTTAATTTGGCACCTCCCATGAAAAATCCCTCTGGTGAAACTGAAAGCCAGAAGAGTTCATCCTCATCCACTGCAGAATCTGAGTCTGAGAGAAGCGTCAGCAAGCAGTCTGGTGATGCCAAAGCAATGCCTATTTCTGATAGACCTGAAGATATACCTGAAATTCCTTCATCTGTTACATACCTTTTGATAGGAGCTGGTACAGCATCTTTTGCTGCCTTTAGAGCTATTCGTAGCAAGGATCCATATGCAAAAATTTTAGTTGTTGGTGAAGAAGAACACTATCCATACATGCGACCACCCTTGTCAAAGGAATTATGGTTTAGTGATGAGAAAGAAACATCCAAGACTTTGTCATTTAAACAGTGGAATGGAAAAGAAAGAAGTATTTTTTATGAACATGAAGATTTTTACTGTTCACCTCGTGATCTACCCTTGAAAGAAAATGGGGGGGTGTCAGTTGTTAGAGGTTTTAGAGTGGTGAAACTTGATCCAAGTACCAGAAGAGCTTACCTGGATAATGGATGGGAGATCACTTATGAAAAATGTCTTATTGCTACTGGAGGTAACCCAAAAAATTTGCCAGTGTTTGAAAAAGCATCTGAAGAGATTAATAAAAAGGTAACTCTTTTCAGAAACATAAAAAACTTTCAAGAATTGGATAGCGTTTCCAGAAAAGCTAAATCTGTAACAATTATAGGAGGTGGTTTTCTTGGAAGTGAGTTAGCCTGTGCTTTAGGAAAACGAAGCAAAACCACAGGCATAATAGTTAACCAAGTATTTCCTGAGGCTGGAAATATGGGGAAAATCCTTCCAGAATACTTGAGCCAATGGACCACTGACAAAGTAAAATCTGAAGGTGTTAATGTCATTCCGAACACATCAGTGAAAGGTGTGAGCTCAAAAAATAAAAGATTAATCCTCCATTTTAACAATGGCCAAGAGCTCCTTACTGACCATGTCGTTGTTGCAGTGGGCCTTGAACCAAACACTGAGTTGGCTAAAACATCAGGTCTGGAAATAGATGATGTTCATGGAGGCTTTCGAGTTAATGCTGAACTTGAGGCTAGGTCCAACCTCTGGGTTGCAGGTGATGCTTCTTGTTTCTATGATGTTAAATTAGGACGTAGACGTGTGGAACATCATGACCATGCTGTTGTAAGTGGTCGTCTGGCAGGAGAGAACATGACTGGAGCTGGCAAACCATACTGGCATCAGTCGATGTTTTGGTCAGATCTTGGGCCTAATGTTGGCTATGAAGCAATTGGTTTGGTTGATTCCACCATGCCAACTGTGGGAATATTTGCTAAAGCAACTGAAGAGGATACACCAAAAGCAGTTGTTGAGGCAACGGGTGAAGGAGTTCGATCAGAAACTGAATTAATGGCAAAGGAAACAGAGCCTTCCTCTGTTGATATTAAACCTCGACCACCAGTTGTTGGTGATGATTATGGAAAAGGATGTATCTTTTATATGCGTGATAATGTAGTTGTAGGTATCATACTGTGGAATCTTTTTAATAGGATGTCTATTGCAAGAAAAATCATTGGTGAAGGGAAGAGTTACGATGATCTTAGTGAAGTAGCTAAACTGTTCAATCTACATTCTTCAGAATGAGTATGTTAATCAACAGGAAGAATCTTCAGTATTATCAGGTACCAATTTTTTTTTAAACTATAAAAACTGACTTCTTAAAACTGTTTGTAATGTGGTACATAGAGGTTGCTAATACTATTGAAATGTTTGATAAAGAACGATTTCTGAATCATTTTCCTAAAGGAAGATACATTTGTAGCAGGTTGATACATAGAAATTATTAGAAACTGGACAATTCAAATTATAAATAAAAGCTTTTTATATTTTACATAGTGATATTTAGTGTTCATATTATATTTTGGTGCTATAAATGCATTTTCTTGTAATAAATTAATTAAATAAAATATTTAATACATTATAGTAATTAAAATGTAGTCTAACGATTAGACAGATTTTATGTTTATCACGAAAATAGTCATGTCAGTCTAATGATTGCTTTCAATATCAACCTTTTTTATCCTAATACCCATTACTTTCGAAGTGACAGACTCTGTCATAGTATACATTGGTTATGGGATCAAATTATAAATAATTCATTCAGTATTTCAACATTAAGCTTGTTACTTCTTAATAATGTAAAGAATATTTTAAAAATCTTTCTGTACAATTTTTGAATCCACACTGTGGAAATTGTACTAAAATTTAAATATTAGTGCCCATTTGCATGTCTACATACCACTACCATAACTATCTTGACAATGGTAGTTATAATTTTAAAAAAATTAATGTTTGGGTAAGCATGATTTCATTCAAAGAAATTACCTTTTTATCAGGGTAAGAAATATTATATTTTTTTACAGTCACCACTTGTCTTTTTTAGTGCAAATGAGAAACCTGATCCTCGTATTGTAACCAGTGTTGTGCTCCAGTGTGTGTTCCATAACCAAAAAAGCCCACTTCAAAAATTCATTTTAGTAAGAAAACTGACCCATCACACTCATACCCTTGTTTCTGTGTGTAGGAAGTGAATGACTGAACCAATGGTAGTGTAGGAAACCTAGCATATACCAAATGCTCAAATTATGTTTGACTCCTGTATCAAGAGGCCATCATGACAGATAAAAATGGAGTATAATTAAAAAAAAATTATTGTTGTTTCTATGTATGTTTCTGAATTGGCAGTCTTTGAGAGCTAGGTGACTATGGTGTTTTTTAAAGTTAATTATGCTTGCTTAGGTTTTAAAATTTTGTAATCTTTGGGTTCTTTTGCAAAATTAATAAAAATGACATACTTCAAAATTTAATTTCCAAATAGATAAAAATTATATGGTTACAGTTTTTACATATTACAAAGGTAGTAGAAATGACATGAGAAATATACTCATGAAATTTTCCATACAATGATTTCTTCATAATTGTCATTTCATTCCAAAAAATAGAAAGACTAGTACTGATTAAGCCATTATTCTTTTTGCTAGTTATAGTTGAGATCTTTAATAATTGACTGATTTTATTTATTATAGATGATTTAAACACTGTGTTCGTGTTGAAATGGACAGCAACTGCATTGTTCAGAGTGACACTTGTAGAGAAGGCTTTGGAGGACTATTCTACAAAAGTAGCATAGGTAGAAAGAATGATGTTTTGAAAGACCATTGATTAAATCATCACTCATTCCACCAACGATGTTACAAAAACTACCAGCCAATCATGTCACATCTACTTTAATCTTCTTAAATACTATATAAATCCCTGAAAAAACTGGTGCAGCTGATTCAAACGGGATTTGGACTTTATGGTCCCCACCCACCCCTGAAAAGGGCCTCAAATTCAATTCAATGTAATTTCAATCAATATCATTTCTTAAAATCCATCTCAATAAAGTGTATTCAAAATACAAATTCCTAAACCTGCAAGAACTAAACAAATACACCGTGTGTATGTCTGTATCTCTCTGTCTCGCCTCGTCGGCTTCATCATCTCCACCCCCAACTGGACAAGAAGAACTTCATCTTATCTCCACCGACATTCTTCACAGCTTTTCTCTCAAAAATTCTTTTAAAATTTCCCACTAATGTCTACAGTCATGGTTATAGTCACTGCAGCAAATTATTCTCACGCGCAGGGTTGACGGGCAACAACTATTCCCAAGCATCCCAGTTGGAAAGAGCAGGCAAATGTAAGGTTGTTTTCTCATCCTTCAAACTAAATTCCTACTATGTTTAGTTTTTGGTGCAGCTGACCCGAGGACGAAAGACAGAAGTATTTTGAAATGTTATCAACCTTTCTATCTGAGGTATTTTTGTAGATTTGTCCTTCAAGACTTTCTCTACAAGTTTGCTCTGAACAAGGAATTTGCTGATCATTCATCTTTGTTCAACTGGTGTTAATTAAACATTTATGTAAACACACTAAATATTATTTTTTGAATGTTTTAAACATAATTTATCATTACTGTAGGAACTGAAAGACAATCCTGTCCACCGACATATGCAAGCTACTTCTGTGGATCATCACACCAAAATCAGCCCTATGGATCAGAGATTGTAGCTGTAGCTTGTGATCATGTGTAAAATTTGATGAATGATTAGTTAAAACATTATATACTAATCAACTGCTGATAAGCTGTATAAACATTGTTACATGACATTTGTAGCATGGTGTGATTAGTAGTAAAATGTACTTCTGCCATTGTAATTACTAAATGTTTGTTTCTGTTTAAAACATTTAACAAATGACTTAATAATCAAAAGAAAGAAAAGTACAAAAGCCACTAATAATTTCTTGAAATCTTATTTCAAAATGTACTGATAATGCAAGGTATATTGTAAAACACAGTGATACTGTTAAATTACTTTATGTAGTAAATACTCTTCCATTATTCAAAAAACACTGGTAATAGGAAACCTGGTATGAAATTTATCTTTATTATCATATAGTGAGTTTTTCTAGTTATAAATTGTTAACACTAGTAGAGAATCTTGCATGGTGATATGACAGTTTTTTTTTGTGAGGTGTTATCATAACATGGCTGTAAAACATTTTTAGAATTTTGTAGAAATTCATTAAGTATGTGAAAGTTAAATTTTAGAACATTTAAAAAAACTATTTTTTTCTTCTCTTAATTCCATTGACTTTATTAACCCAGATCGTACTTAAACGTTAGTTTAAAAGATTTCAAACTAAGAAGTATTCTAGTGCTATAATGAAATTGGTAGCAAATTATAGTGTGTAACTTGGGAATAAGTGTATTAATATTAAATATTTTGCCTTTTTAGGGTATAGGGCATACAATGAAATGATACATGCAGTTGAAAGTAAAGTAATTATCACATTAGAAAAATATTAATGTAAATTTGAATTTTTTTTACTAAATAACAGGACAGAATTGCATGATGACACAAAAAAGGGGGCAAGATTGTCCTATGATCATAACCAAACTCTTAAAATATTTTGCCACATGCTTCAGTAAACTTGTGTTTTTATCTATTAAGACATTCGATTTGGTAAAAAAATTATCACTACATGTACAATTAAAATTTAAAAATATGTATTTATACATATAAATTAAAGCCTATATCGGTCATTTTTGCCAGTATAGTACATTTGGGATTTCATTTATTGACATGTCACTGTGCTGATCTAATTCTCAGCAAACGAAAAGCATCAAAAGAATGACAATAAATCATTTTTTTGATTAAGTGTTTAATAATATGTAAATTGTATGTCATTATAATATTAAATATAAATTTGATCATTTTAATACCTTCATGAATAAATGAAGTGACTTTTTTGTCTTGTACAGAATTATACTTTTAATTAAAATTAACAAATATTATACTTGCTTTTTGTTAAAGAGCAAAAGAGTGCTTTACCTTTCAAATAGAGGTAAATACACTATACTATTTAATGTAAAATAATGTTTAGATCCACTATTATGGAACAACAACAAACTTAAGGATACGAGTTTCAACACTTTTACCTATTTTACCTATACTCTTTATTAGTGAATAACATAAAAGAGAATTATATATTTTTTGTATTTTTCCTGTTGACTTTATTTTCATTGATTTACTAAGTTTCAAAATGCCTAAATAATTATAAAGTCGTAATATATTAATGAAAGAAAAATACTGTAATTCTTAAATACATGATACTTAGAAATATTTCACCTTTCCTATAGAGAATGTTAAATTACGTGTTTGATAGCAAGTAAAAGAATAATACAAATAATATATTTTGGGAACCATGAATATAGTTGCTTTAGATAGTCCATTCTAATCAGTTCCATCAGGATTGTGACTCGTAAACAATGACTTGTTTTCTGTTTTACGTACGAAGTGTGGATGTACTACCGAAGAGGAAGATTTGACTTATGGTGGATGTTGTGAAGTTAAAATGCCAATGTTGGTGAAATAATAAAAACTAAGAGAAATTTTTTTTCTAATTAGAAAAGTTAAGAGTAGTGTGGCAAAATAAAGGGAAATCAATTTTGATAAAATGTGATTTTAATCATAAATTTTAGGCTAGATAGGTTTCTGTTTTGTCAGCATCAACATTTTGCACTGAAAAATTGAATGGTAGTGAGCGTGTGAAAATACATCACAATAAGATTGATGATAACTTAAAACAAACATTCTTTACTGGTTCAAAAAGCTTAATATTGTTGTTGTAAAGAAGAGAATATATAATTACACTTAATTCATACCTTATATGTTGTATTAAAATGTACTATTATTAGTAAACTGTAGTGGGATTTAGGCCAGTAAAATATGATATGATTTACATTATTATCAATTTTCTTGTGATGTGGTATCACACATGTTATTGCTTATTGAAGATAGTTTTCAGTGCTCTTCAACAATTATTATTCCAAATAAATTTTTAACTGCTGTGAAACAATCCAACTGATGACTGAACTGTTAAAAAAAAAAGGCCTCTTCTGATTTTCGGCAGAAAAATCTGAAATTTTATCTTGACACACCTGTGACTTTATTTCTCCAATTAACTGATTCAGTAAACATGATTTTAATTACAATTTAGAATCCTTATGGATATTGAAATTCCAGTTTATTTCCACATCTTGAACCCTAAATTTATATACATTTAGAGACTAGCTTGCAAGGTTAAATGTAAGTTACCCCTTATTCAAAAAGCAATAGGTGACTTATTTAGTTCCTGGTTAAACTTTGAGTAACTCATATATATGCCTAGTGAGTGTTATAAACAATGCGATTGTGGTAAAATATTACTGTTTTTAAGGGTGTAATGGGCAATACAGGTTGAAATGTATTATCAATTAAATGCACCATAATTACCTAAAGCATCTAAAAACTGTTTGTATTATCATATTAGAGTTACATTTATAACTGCATAATATTTTTAAATATGCTTTGGAAATCATTTTTTAGTCTACTCACTATGGCCCAGTGGTAAGTCTAAGGACTTACAACTAAAAATTCAGTTCGGTTTTGATACCCCTAGTGGGAAGTACAAAGATATCCCATTGTGTAGCTTTGTTCTTTGAATAGACAAACTACTCGTGACTTAATGGCTAATCATGCAATGTGTGGTAAATACATTTATGGAATTCCAACATAAATTACTTGTATAGAAAAAAACTATTTTCATGATAACATTACAACAACATTGTTTTTTGTTCATGAACACTATTTGGTTGAAGTACATTGGTAATACATGTTGATAACATTGAATACCAAATATTTGGATAATTTTCTTAAATTATGTTTGTTTTGTGACTAATAAAAAACTAAATTTAAAAACTGTAGTTTGTTGGGTGAAATTGAAGGAAAGGATAAAGATTTGAATCAAAAAGTGAACTAAGAAGTTGACATATAAATAAACTAAGTTTTAAAAAACATCCTGACAATAAATAAATAAGTTTCTAACAAAAAATGTAAGTTCCTGAATTGTATGACAATTTAAAAAGAAGCACAATAATATAATATTTTCTCCCATATCTAACTCGACTTCTGTATATTCAGCTCTCCCATTTCTTGTATGTCACGTAACGTAACACAATCGTGCAAAAGTTGTCTCTTTATTAACAAAGACGTTCTATAAGTAACTAAAGCATCATGCATTAAAAGTTTTAGGAATGATAATAGCAAAATCCAGTATTTCTATAATAAAAACGGCCAGGTGGTTAGGGCGCTCGACTCGCAATCTGAGGGTCGCTGGTTCGAATTGCAGTCCCATCAAACATGCTCGCCCTTTCAGCCGTGGGGACGTTATGATATGACAATCAATCCCACTATTCGTTGCTAAAAGAGTTGGCGGTGGGTGGTGATGACTAGCTGCCCTCTAGTCTTTCACTGCTAAATTAGGGACGGCTGGCGCAGATATCCCTCATGTAGCTTTGTACGAAATTCACAACAAATCAAATATAAACTGTTATACGCCACATCTATCAAGAACTTGTAACCAAGAAGGCGAAAACATTGAACTATCCTAAGATTTTCAAAAGTCAATATCTTTCTTCCCTACCAACTTAATAATAATAAATTACGTTAAAAGGCTTTATATTATTTGTGAACAACAACTCCTAACGGTTGCTGCTTATGTACGTGTCAGTTTTGGGCTATTAACACTTTTACTATTTCTTTCGTGATATCACAGAATTCTAGTTGTATGTATTATTCTAACTAAATACACCGATAAGTGTTCGAGGTGGCTCACACCTTTTAAAATTATAGCATAATTTTATTAAGAACATTACTTTTAATAAACTTGAACGATGAAGATACACACGAATATCATTGTAAATAAAAGGACGATTTAGTCCCCGGAATCAACATATCAAGTTGCAATCATCGGTCGAATTTATAAAAGTAAAAAAAAAATAATAAAAAACTCCGACAAATTCAGTTGTGTTAGTTGATTTTCTTTTTATAACTGAGTCAGTCAAAATTTCTGTTTAAAAAATGCAACATCTCTAGTTTTAGGAATGATAATAGCAAAATCCAGTATTTCTAAAACAAATACGGCTATCAAATTTAAATGGCCAGGAGGTTAGGGCGCTCGACTCGCAATTTCATGGTCGCTGGTTCGAATCCCAGTCCCATCAAACATGCTCGCTCTTTCAGCTGTGGGGGGCATTATGATGTGACTGTCAATCCCACTATTTGTTGGTAAAAGAGTATCCCAAGAGTTAGCGGTGGGAGGTGATGACTAGATGCCCTCCCTCTAGCCCTTGTGTAGTTTTGCGCGAAATTCAAAACAGATAAACTAACAAACCTAAGGTAAGAAACCCAAGACTGAATACAATAATCCAAATGTGGCCTAACCAGTGACCTGTACAATGAAAATTTAACCTTTTTAGACTTGTATTCAATATTTCCGTAGATACAACCTAAAATCATATTTGCCCTACCACTAACAACAGCACACTGATTGGATGGCTTTAGAGACTGATCGACTAGTACACCAAGATCCCTTTCCTTCATAACACTGTTAAGGTTATTCCTATCCAAACTATACTTATAATTCAAATTATGATAACCCATGTGCATTATCTTGCATTTATTATGCTTAAAATTCACCCGCCATTTATTTGCCCAACTCATTAAATGATCTAAATTATTTTGTAAATTAGCTGATCCTCTTCACAGCTAGCAACTCCCAATGCCTTAATATAATCTGCAAATTTAAGTCATTTATTGGCTATTCCTTCATCAATGTAATTAATGTAAATCAAAACGAGCAAAGGTCCTAAGACTGAGCCTTGAAGTACCCCATTTGTGACTAATCCAGTTTGACTGAACTTTATTTGCAATAACCCTCTGCTTTCATCCATCTAATCACTTTTCTTTCCAGTTTGCTAACTTATCCCCACACCTATAGAGATATCTTTTACAAGCCTTTTATGTTGCACCTTGTCAAATGCTTTCTGAAAATCCAGATACACCAAATCTACACTCTTACTCTCTTCTACAAAGTAGTAACCTTTTCAAAGAACTTCAAAAGATTTGTAAGGTAAGATTTTCCCTTAGTGAAACCATGCTGACTATGCAATAAAATTCTGAACTATGTTAAATGACTTTACAAAGCATCTTTTAACAGACTTTCCAAGACTTTTTCCACAACTGATGTAAGACTAATGGGTCTATAATTATTGGGACAATTTTTACCACCTCCCTTGAAAAAAAAGAGCTACGTTATCTAACTTACAATCTTCTGGTACCTGTCCGCTATTCAAGGACTGACAAAAAATAGTAGTAAATGGCTCACATATTCAATCTTAACCTCCTTCAAAACATTTGGAGAATTATTATCTGGCCCAGGAGCCTTATCGTTTCTTAAACCTCCCAATATTTTCTTCATCAGCTCAGAATCAATGCAATCATCATGTGTGATTTCCTTAAACCAACTATCTTGTGGCATATCCTGCTCAACAAGCACATGGTAATAAATAAGTTGGAAAAATTCGACTCGGTTGGAGTTTTAAAAATTCAACTAGTTGAATGAGTGAATTGAAATTGAGTGCAGTCGGTCGGAAATAGATTTGTGACTGATTCCTGGGTTTGGACGATTTACAGTGCCTTGCAAAAGTCTTCACCCCTTCTACTTGTAACAAATTTTAGGTATTTTCTTGTGAAAGACATAAGTCAAATGACCAAAAATATTTATTATATTAATCTTAGACCACTTTCTAAAGATTACAAACAACAAAAGGTGCATTGTTACCCAATTTAGTGATATAACAAAAAAAAAAAAAATCTTGAAAACACATGTTGCAAAAGTATTCACTCCCGCAGCTTTTACCTTCGTTAATTTAACTTTACGTCATTACCCTGCTAAAGCAAATACAAGTGGCTCTGTACAACTCTGTCAGATATCAAAGTATATTATTGAGCAATGTGAAAAAATACTTTAGGTCATATTGAGCCATCACTATTGATTTAAGCAGAGTATTTTGAACATTAAAATTTTGTTTACTGTTACATATTGAGAATGATGAGGAAAGAACTCTTTACAGATCTAAGGGAGAAGATTATTCAGAAATACAAATCTAGAGAAGGCTATAAATTAATTTCAAAGGTTTTCAATTTGCCAATAAGTACTGTAAAATCGGTTGTGATAAAATGGAAGGTGTGTCACACTACCTCAACCTTGCCAAGATCAGGTCGCCCTAAAAAGTCTGCGCTCGAACAAGCAGAAACAATCGTCCGAAAAGCGACTGTCAAACCAACATTGATACTGAAGGAGCTGTATACTTTAATAGCAGTAACTAGAGTTACTGTACACACCTCGACAATGTCACGGTAGGGTGGCAAGAAAGAAACCACTACTGACGAAGATGCATCTTAGATCGTGAATGGTCTGTGCTCGTAAACATTTCAATAGCCTTACAACAATGTGGCAGAAAATTAACTTTTTGAGTTAAATGACAAACAGTATGTATGGCGGAAACTCAACACTGCTCATGACCCGGCAAATACAGTCCTAACTGTCAAGCATAGTGGTGGTTCCATAATGCTGTGGGGGTGTTTTACCGCAACTGGCATTGGAGAATTTGTACGCATTCAATGGATCATGGACAGTGCAAAATATATACAAATGTTGGAGGTAAACCTGAAGAAGTAAGCAAAAAAACTAAAACTTGGTAGTAGGTTTACATTTCAACAGGACAAAGTCCAGACCTAAATCCACTTGAAAATCTGTGGAGAGACTTGAAAACTGCTGTGCATCGAAGACATCCTTCCAACTTACAAGAACTGGAGGAGTGGGCAAAAATATCTTCAGCATACTGTGCAAAGCTCGTGGAGGGTTTTCCAAAACGACTTTCAGCTGTCATTGATGCCAAAGGGGCTTCAACTAAATATTAACTGCATAATCATGTTAGGGGTGAAGACTTTTGCAGCATGTGTTATCAAGATTTTTTTGTGTTATATCACTAAAGTGAGTAACAATTCACCTTTTGTTCTTCGTAATCATTAGAATCTGGTCTGAGATTGATATAATAAATATTTTTGGTCATTTGATTTATGTCTTTCACAAGAAAATAACTAAAATTGATTACCAGCAGGGAGGGGGGGGGTGAAGACTTTTTCAAGACACTGTACAACTAGATGTTTTTAGAACACCTTCGCGCAAAGCTACACGAGGGTTATCTGCCCTAGCCGTCCCTAATTTAGCAGTGTAAGACTAGAGGGAAGGTAGCTAGTCATCACCATCCACCGCCAACTCTTGATTCTTTATCGTATCTTTGATTCCATGCCTAAGAAGACTTAAGAACTGTTCAAAAGTCATGGAATGCTCTGCAATTGCTAAGTATTACTGCTACGACTTCTGGTAGCCTTTTACGATATTATATTGTACCTTCTTTGGTGTTTAATAAAATATATAACTTATGTTCGTAGAACTTCTTTTAATTATGTCTCATTCCTAAAATTCTACGGAGATGCAAAACTTTTGGTCATAGCTTTAGGGAGATGACAGATTACAGCTCTAATAGTTTGTTTGTTTGTTTTTGAATTTCGCGCAAAGCTACACGAGGGCTATCTGCGCTAGCCGTCCCTAATTTAGCAGTGTAAGACCAACTCTTGGGCTACTCTTTTACCAACGAATAGTGCAGTTGACCGTCACATTATAACGCCCCCACGGCTGAAAGGGCGAGCATGTTTGGTATGACGGGCGAATGTCCGATTGCAAGTCGAGTGCCCTAACCACCTGGCCATGCCGGGCATACTACCGAGAGACAAACGAAAATAAAAGAAAAATAACAAATGTAAGTAGATTAATTGAGCAAAAATGTAAACACAGACAAGTGTTGTACAAGATACGACAATGTGCACTGATAACACACAATGTTACTAATTCATATCGCAGGATAAACACGCAAGAAAAGAAAAGATCAACATGTGATTCTACATTGTATATAAGAATTTGTTTAATTCACCTAGTTTTGTGGTTAATACAATCAATACTTGATACCAAAAACGAACCGAAACTACATTTTATATTTAGAGCCCTTTGAAACTGATTCTAGATACTAATTTGGAAACAATAACTGACATTTTCCCCCTTTTGGCTAGTGGTGCGTCTGAGGGCTTGTAGGGCTAAAAATCGAGTTTTGATACCAGTGATGGGCAGAACATAGATAGACCATTGTGTATCTTTGGACTTAACAACAAACAAAAATCCCTTTTAACCAAAAATGTACTGAAACGAATGTTACCGAGGTCCACCTGTAATCACTGACGTATATTTCATGCATTTACTGTTTTGATAATAGTAAATATAATTGTTTTTGAAAAAATATATCAAAAACCACCTCCTCACTATTCTTTGTGGTGGATTTTCAAGTTGAGCAGTTTATGCTATTTTTGACAGCGAAATGTAAATAAACAATTTTTTGAAACTATTGAACATATTTTAATCTTTGTTGACAGTTTTGAAGAAATAATTATCAATTTGGGATTGTTTACTTATGATAATATAACATTACGCTAGTTATTATTAAATGATTATTCGTTATAACACTATCAATTAAATATTAAGTTATTAGTTCAGTCAAATTATTAATTTACAAGATTGTTCAGTAATTATTGTGGCTGTGATATTTCGTAATATACTACGTCACCCTTTTATTCAGACGACTAGTGGAAAATGATTACAAAAATAGAGTATAAAAAAAAATTCAAGGAAATAAGACGTCACCGGAATGACTTAAAAATATTTTGCAATTAGGTGGCGTTGAAATACTGTTACACTGCAGAGTCATCTATATAAATTATTTGTTATGTTTGCTTGCCTTGAAGTGTACGAAATATCATTTAGAATATGCGTGATTGAAATTAATCAAAGATAAATGGCAAAGATATTTAAATACTGGACATTACGGCCACTTATTTTTGAGTGCAGTTTCACCTCTATAATTTTCTTAGGACTATGCATTCAAATTCAAGGTAAGATTTATCATTCATAATTTATAGTTGATGCAATTAACAAATCGAAAGGTTTTTTTACCAACTTAGGCCTATAATTTATAAGTAGCATATATTTCTTTTAACTTTAATACAATAAAAGTTTAAGGCCTTAGTGTATAAGCTATACAACTTATAAGACTAGCTTCTAAGTTCTAGTTCTACGTAAAGGACCATTTGATCTTTCAAGACTGTTCTTGCACATCCAAACTTGAGAAAAGTAAACATAAATTAAACCTACATTTTATTTTTAAAGAAATAAAACTGTCTTAAAATTAAATGTAGCCTAGCATGTCTTTTCAAGTCTTAAATATGTGTCATCTTTGTCCTATTATCTTCAAAATACAGCACAAATCTAGTTTTTTATCATGTTGAATTCCTGCATAATCTTGTTGTAAACTTCACTTCAGTAACATCATCCCATATTGTAACTTTCTGAAGGTAAAATAACTTGAGAGAGATCTTAATCTAACCCAATAATATGAGGAGGTTGCCAACCAATTCACTGCGCATGCCCAGAACTACGTCACGAAGTGCTTCGGCGAATGCTTTCTTTTGGTGTTGGAACAGTAAGCAAGCTTGCTTATATATCTCTGTTTAGCATCAGTCGGCAAAGAGTTTACATAAGGCGAATAATTACTACCTAATGTCGGTAAATGTGATGTACGATCAGCCATATTTTTATGAATGGTTCCTAATTTCAAACAATTAATATTTTATGGATATATATATAGTTCCTGTACAAGAAAAGATTATAAACATTTTTTTTGTAAATACTTTTCAAGGGATAATTATAGAAAAGCACTAAATTTGGTGAAGCAACACTAGCATTTGACAATTTCAAAGGAAAAGGTGTTTTAGCACTAATTTTTCACAAACAACTTACTTTCAAGTAATGCAGGTACATAGCTTTAATTTTAATGAAGGGAATGTGTACATATTATGTTTTCAAAAAATTGTACATGTTTGATACTTTATTTGTTTTATAACCTTTGTATATTGAATAAATAAATCTATCTGACAGTATTTATGACACTAATTTGGGTTGTAAATTACAAATAGCTGAACATATAGTTACAATACTGTCTGCATGAGGAACCATACACATACTCATTACCGAACTTAATATGTTAAAGTTTTTAACGAGCTATAGGGAGACTGGACCGAGGTTTTTTAATTGCAGAGGACTTAGCCAACCATGGTGCGACACTTGTAATCCCTGCTTTTACAAAGGGCAAAAACCAGCTCAGTGCCAAAGAAGTCGAACAGACCAGGAAAATTGCACATGTGCGTATTCATGTTGGGCGAGCTATAGGGAGACTGAAAAACTTTAACATATTAAGTTCGGTAATGAGTAT
>NW_013667158.1:240010-243552 GCF_000517525.1 Limulus polyphemus
GTCTTGCCAACTAATGAGTCACGTGACCATTTGATTACGTCACAGCGAACTTCCTCATAGCCCTTCCATCATTAGTTCAATAATTTTATTAGTCTTCCTTTGAACCCTTTTTAGTAAGTAAATACCCTTTCTTAGCCAAAACTAAGTGAGGCTTTACTAGTGTATTTAGAGATAAACACTTCACTTGATCTATAGTGATATTTTTTAGAAATTAGAGATGTTAATGTTTAAGAGTTTAAATATTACTTCTATTAGCCAAGTGTCAAACCTTTTGAATTTTGCTCAATTTGTTAAATTTGAAAAATGCATATGTTAAGTATTAAGAACTATTCCCTTTGACACTGCCATCCCCACATCATTTTAAATTTTACAGAATGGTTTTTATTACTTGTTTTGTGATGTTTTGTCCCCTGACTGCAAGTTAGTGTATTATATTAATGTGGTTAATAAAATTTAATATTATGTGTAATAATTTTTTTTTTACTCATTCGCTTCATACATATTGCCAAGTAAAAAAAAAAATACATGTTTTACGTCCCTGTCCACTTCCTTTTTTGCAGTTGCCATCCCCTCTTTTTTTTTTATAGATTTTTTTCCTTTTTTGAATTATCATTTTTCGATCATACAAAGAAGCGAAGAGGTCTTCCAATTAAAAAATGAGATAAACATAGTTGATTCATTTTGCCATTTTTCTTTATTTTTCATACATCGTGTATAATTTTAATGAAAAATAAAACAAAGAAGACTTCTGTTTGACACGGACCATTCAAAAGCAAGCAACAATCATGGAAAAGAGTGCAAACTTTCTTTAAAAGAGGTCATTTGAAAAAAAGCACTTCTTTCCATTTTTTCAAAGACTGAATGCTAAACATTTTGTTGTTTTTTTACTTGGTCTTGTATAGCAGTTGGTTCCCTAAAAACACTGATTGTATAGTGTACAAAGCATTGAGTATTCTACATGTTACAGTCATCTGATGTTCATCTATTATTTGCTGTTAATTACTGTTTTATTGTATACTTGAGCTTATTAAAGGAACACCATATTTCTGTAAGAAAGCTAACTTCAAGGGATAATAACATCACTTACACTAGAATTATGATTTTTTGTTTTAATTACTACTAGTATTATGACTAAGCAATGACATCATGCACTGCCCATAAATACACAGAGTGGATTTAGGTTTAAACTGATGTTAATGATAAAGTATTTATAGAGTTACCTTGACTAAACATGAAGAAAGACTAACAATTTGGTAGGTTGGTCACTTTCTTGTTTGGTATCTTAGTGATGGTTTCTTGCCTTAATTTTGGGCTTGTTGGGTAGAGAAATAAATAAACGTGAGTAGCAATCATCTTTTAAAGTAAAACTCACTTTCATTGTTGATTTTATTTTAGCATGAATATTTGTATTATGCTAATTGGGTGCCTTGGCCATCTCTACATACAGAGTTTACTGAATCTATGATATTAGTAATAAATCACACATTTAACAAATATATATATATTACTATTAAATGGAATATAAAGCCATGACAGATAAAAAAAAAAGTGTGTGAAAGTATGGTTATAAATATTGTGTAAACTAGCAAAAATGCCACCCTACAGATGGCTATTTGGGCTAGTAATTACAAATCATAGTATTCACACCCGATTGAAAAAAATGTAGAAAAAGTGAACATTTTCTAAAAAAGGTTTTTTCTGGGAAATACTGCATGGGAAAAGTGTTTGGATAGTGCTCTTTAGTCATATGCAACTTATTCATCAGAATGATTTAATGTACAGAGCTGAAAAGTTTCATAAATTTTGCTGATATAAAATATAATGTTTTTAGATATTAAAAGTAACATTTCAAAATTATATCTATAAAGATATAATCAAACCCTCGAGTATAGTCCTAGTGAAAGTTGTGTTTTTGTTGTGAGGAGAGTGCTTTTATTAAAAATTATGTTCTTTTTATAAAGGAATGGTTGTCACACATACCACAGCTATTTTTCTAATTGTCTGAATCTTGAATACCCAAAATATGAAGTTTTTTATGGATTTTTGTTTTCGATGCCATTCAATAGATGGTGAAGGAGTTTTGGTTACATAAGTAGATACTGACATACATGCTACGCCTTTATAGTAAGATATATTTACATGTGATGGACTGACATAACATCTAGGGGTATTTGCCACAATTCTCATCCATCTGTGCCAGTAAAACCAAAGTTCAATATCAATTCCTAAGTGCTGTCTTGGTACAGGGAGGATTTTGTTTATATATACACACACACACACACACACACACACAGAATCATTAAAAATTTTTAATTTAAGAAGGGGGAATAGGGATCTTCAAAAAATTGCAAAAGCAAGATAGGTAGCTTAAAGTGAAAATGCAATTAAAGAAAAAAAAAAAAAAAACAAGCACAAGGTTTGAGATATAGAGTTCACATTATTTCCTCAAACCACAACTCCCTATTTTGACTCTCCTAAATATTACAGCTTTTAGACATAATAAGGCCAGTCACGATTTTTCTGCAGCTGGACAGATTTCCTCTTAGAGTGACATTCTGCATAGTCTAGAAGGTCAAAAATGTGTTAATCAACAATTATGAATTGATTATGTTAATATAGCTACCCCACATCATTTCTGATGGAGTTTGAGTCATGAAACTTCTATGATTGTCTTCAACTGTGACAACCTGAAACTCTGGTGGGCCGTCACTGCTGCATACTTTATCTGAAACTAAATATTTTCTGAATAAAATATATAGCTACAAAATTTCTGCCTCATTTTTTCCTAGAATCACCATAATTTTTGCCATCTCCTGCTAGCATGATTCTTGCCACTTCTTATAGTTAACTTCAAGGATGGCTCTTCTATCTGTAGTATCTATAAAATTCATAATCACTGGTACATGTGTCATGTCTGCCACATAAACATTAAATTATATCCATGTCCTGCACGCAGCTATCTAGCACCTCACATTTGTATTTACATATATGTGTATATTTTATCTATTTGGATATATGAATGAGTTTTCTTTCCTATTTTTTTACAAATCATCGAAATAAAAAATAAATGAGCATATGTATGACATTTATAAGTCATACATATGTATGACATTTATACATACATATGTATGACATTTATAAGTCATACATAAGTCTCTTACATCTAAATTTTTTTGGAATACTATTTTATTTTTGCTCATTTATGGGATAAATAAAAGCTAAGTTGATTATATTTATTTTCATAGAGAAATAGTGGTTGTTTTCAAAATAATACAAAGTCTTCCTCTGAGTTTCATTGTGTGCTGATACAATATTTAATATAAATATTGAAATTCTTAGTTAAGTTAAGGACAACGAAATCATGCACTTGTGTTTCAAAGGAAAAATTCTGTGAAAAAGAAATATTTCGGATAAAATATGCGAAGCATTTAGCGTAAGGGGTATGGAACAGTATGCAAAAGCTTCACAAAAAAGCATGACAAAATTGTCCAATACAGTTCACATACTTAATTATATATATATATATATATATATATATATAT
>NW_013667158.1:243573-268529 GCF_000517525.1 Limulus polyphemus
ATATATATATATATATATATATATATATATATATAAACATTGTTCTATATTTGAGCAACTATTCTGCTATCATCACAACTCCATTGTAGCAAGCTCATCAATTAGTCAGCCAGCTTCCATCATTTTTTCATCTGATACTGTTATTCACTGCTGATTCCAGTTTGTGCCAGTCAGCACTGTAAACTATCATATTTATCTTATGACACCTATTAATTTGGTCTATCTGTTTTTGTAACATGTTACAAATCACAGTCTGTGAATACATGTATATATTTGTGTCCCTTTACAATTTTTGTTTTGATAAAGAGGAAAAAGGTATAAAAATCAACTACTCATTTTAGCAGTTCGATTCTATTATATATTTTTTGTCAACTTTGGCTACTAAATGTACCAAAACTAAGTTTTATTTTCTACTTGTCTTGAAACACAAACAACTCCTATTAAAACTGTATCATTATTTACATGTATATAACTTGTTTCAAGTTGCAGTAGTTGTTGCGATTTGTTTGAATCCAATAATAATCTATTTAATATTTTAAAAAAGTAACAAAAGAATTTTGCTGATATGCAGTATGTAATATCATACTTTTATTCTTAAGTTGTGAGTCAGCATTGTTTAGGTACTTTGGAAGCCGTTTTAAATTTTTTTTTCTGTATAAAACCAAGATTCCTTCTAATATTGTTTTGTTAATATTTTCAGTAATTTCACAACAAATAGAAGCGTGAAAATGGTACTTTAACAAAAGCAGCTAATTGGAAAACTATATTTTCATAAAAATAGGATTTTCTACAAAATTTCTAATCACAGGATAATAAAATATGAGAAGTAAAGAACAGTTACAAGTTACATACCTATGGTAATTAGGTATTGCAAACTTGGTAATCTTGTTACGCTATAGGACATACTTTTATTTAAGTCTAGTTGCCAACTGCAGGTCTGAAATTAAATTGCACTCGTAGTTCATCTGTTTCTATAAAAGTGTTTATAAACTTATTTCGAGAGATAACTTTGTTCCACTATTCAGAAATATACCATCTCTTTGTGATGCTGTTATGATTTTCTCTAGCTAGATAGATTTTCTTCTAAAGTTGTTGCTTTCTACAATGATTTACGAGAGTAACACCATTGAAAAAAACCCATTTACTTTAAATTTGTACTAAATTTTAAATTTCTAACTTTTTCCTCATCCTCCATTTCATTTCTCAAAATTTAACTGAGGCAAGTATTAAAATAAACTATCAATTTCACCAAATTCAGGCATTTTTCACAAAAACTGTTATAGGTGTGTGGTTGCCTGAAAATATTCTAGGCTTAATATTCACTGTTATATGCTATCACAAAGTTGTTCATAATGCTTCATACAAATTATGAATATGATGTTGCTTCACAGAAAAAGCTTGTGTATGTCTCATTTCATCACATTTACCACATGGACACTTCTAACAAATTCTCAACTGATGAGAGGTTTTTGACTCATTAATTATTGAAACAATCCTGAGAATATACTAGAAGGGAAATTTTCTCATTTCCAGTGATTTTGTCATATGTAATAGTTAGAGATGGGTGACTTAGAATCAGAAACCTTAAATTTCAATTAGATTATTATTTTTGTGACAACTGATTTAATCATAATTTTTATTAATTGATCGTTGAAATAATTAGAAACACTGATTCTATTAGACGATTATTTTTGTGACAAACAGTATAATTTAAATTAATCAATTGTGTTGGAATAATGGAAATGCTAATAATCAATGTTAAAAAAATAATCTTTTGTTTTTATTTCACAACACTTGTGATGTAAATAAAAATAGATAATAATTACAATAAACTACTAAATCTGGTTCACACCAAAACACTTTTTTGTTCTTGAAAATTACACTATATATATATATAAAGCACCTAGACCACTACTTTGTATGTCATATCCCAGCCAGTCTGATGAGCCCTGGTATTCAACGAAAGGTTTCCTCAACACTGGCTATGGCAGATATGTCTAGTGGTTGACATAATATAACAAGTATACACTTTCATTTGTGGGCTCTTAGAGGACTAAAATTGGACAGAGCACAGAAAGCTGATTACATAGCTGTGCATAACACCTAACATAATAGCAGTATTTCAATTACTTGGATAGTTGGAGTAATTGAAAATATTAATAACCAGAAACTATAATTTCAATTAGTTGATTATTTTTGTGACAATATACTTGATTGATTGTTTGAATAATCAAAAACAGTAATAACTGGAAACACAGATTTGGATTAAAGTTGATTTAATTGATTATACATAACACTAATCAATATAATTGCTGCGTGTAGGTAATTGATTATATTCATTAAATCACCCATCTCTATTATCTAATTTTATATACTGTTCTTACTAAGAGTACATCAGTATAATGAGCTACAATTAAACAAACACTTACAATGATTATAAAAATGTGTATTCTTGTAATTATCAGTATTTGTAGTCTTAATCCCAAACACGTTTAGTAACATTTGGCCAGCTTAGGATTAAACATAATTATTAATGAAATTGATTGTAAAGAATGATATACAAATATATCTAAAACTGTTTGTTGTGCACTACCAGTATTTTTGTGCTTGTTCCTAGAGCTGTTCCATTGTTTGAAAGCAGCGGTAGTATGTTTTGTCTTTCCAAGTCAACCTGTCGCATTCATGAAAGTTCTTTTTATGTTATCAGTAGTCGTGTTTCTTTTGTGGAGCTATCCTTGATCATTTGCTATGGGAATCTTATTATCTCTTCTAAGTATTTTCTTCCTAAGGCTGTGACTTTGTAAGTAGTCATTGGAACCCATTTTATCATGTATGTCTTTTTAAAGGTCTATGTTCATGACAACATAGTATTTTCATGTTTATGAGGTGTAGAACTGAAATAAGTGTAAAGCTTTGGACAGTTTTTTTAGGAAGGGTAGAATTAATGGGTTTATCTTTTTAAGATTTAAAGGAGGTTTACTAAATTTTTTTGACTAACAGATTTTGTTTTGGGCTTTAATATTTTTTGAGTAATTTAGAAGCACATTGAGGTAAGAAATACTAAGTTTTATTTGAACATATTATAAATGAATAGATTGCATTTTAGAGTACCTTAAAACTTTTCAGTGTTCTGAGTAACCCTACTTATTTTTTTAGTCCTGGGGAAAGCCAATTTCTAGTGTATCTTCAACTTATGGAGTCACTGTACATCCTTGACTGTTGTTCAGTCAACTCTTGTGCAGAATGCTTTTTATTTCTCATAAAAACTTTCCCAAAATACTTGTTTCAGTATTTTCAGTTTTCTTTATCAGACATTTACTTACACCCATCTTTATCCAGACAAAAACAATATTAGTCTGTAATGGATATTGTACTCTTATATAAAGAAGCTACATTTTTTTGTCTTAATGATAGCAAATTATTGCTATAACATAGTTTTTTCATTTACATTGACTTACACATTTATCTATCATGTCTGTCAAACAATAGGCCAGGTGGTTAGGGTGCTCGACTCGCAATCTGCTGGTCACTGGTTCGAATCCTTTTCAAACCAAACATGCTAGCCCTTTCACATTATAATGTGATGGTCAATCCCACTATTCATTGGTAAAAGAGTAGCTCAAGAGTTGGTGGTGGGTGGTGATGACTAGCTGTCTTCCCCTATCTTACACTGCTAAATTAGGTATGGCTAGTGCAGATAGCCCTCGTGTAGCTTTGCATGAAATCCATAACAAACAAACTGTCGAACAATTTGAGTAGTAATATTATAGATTTGAATATCATGATCTGTTGACTAGCTTTATATCATTCAGTAAGCATCATTATCAATCGTTTTGGTGCACTATATATATACGATAGTACGATACTAGATTGATGACACGAGTATAGAGACATATTGTAAACAGTATGTTAAAGTGGTAAATACAAGTATCTTTCATTAGCTATAATTGTGATCTATAATTTTCTTGATATTAAATTTGTATGAAAACTTCTGCAGTAATTTATTTTTGTTATTTACTAGAGGGAGTAAGTCACATTGGCGAGCCGTGTATTTTGTCTTTGTTTTGTCGAGGAAGTAACGTTTATTGTCATAAAGGAATTTGCAGATGTAAAGCTGATTATCCTATTGAAGTTGATTCTCACAAGTGTAAACAGGGTAAGTATTGTTTTTCAATTGTTTTAAGAACTTTATGGTATTTGTATGCAAACTAGAAATATTTAATTTTTTGGTTGACATTAAACTTTGATTTTGTCTTCATTCTCTATGGTTAGCTCAGTTATGGCATTTGAGATTCAGTAAAGTAATATGTGCCTCTATTACAGACTGTTTCATATTTTTATTCATCAAAGGTTATATAAGTGGAATTTGAAGCATGCAGTAAGCACTTTTTGTGATATTTTCTGAAAACATTATATTGCTATATGAAGAATGTATTAAAAAATTTCAAGTTATTTTTTTTTCTGAGCATGTACTTGGTTTCTTTTCAAAATAGGTAAGAAACAAGGTGAGAGGTGTGAATATACAGAGGAGTGTACCTATTATGATGAGAATACTTACTGTACACAGCTGCCTTATCGAAGTACTTGTGAATGTCACACAGATTATATTTACGATGCTAGTAAAGGATTATGCGTGAAGAGTAAGTGAATCTTGGTGATCACTAAACTGTAGGTATTGGTGCATATTTAGATGGGTGTTTTCAGTGTTAAGTCACAATATGTGCCATCTTGTCTTTTTCTTTATTTGTTTGTTATATAAAATAGAATGCTTATTTCTTTGTTTCTCCAGAACTTAGGAAACTAATAAAATCTCGTTAAACTTATGCTGAAAAGTTCTTGAACAATTACAGTATATAGGTGAGGACATTGGTTTTGACTTTTGCATGGTACTGTATTAAACAGAAGTTTTATAGTTATAGATGTTTGCCACTATTATAAATTTTGCATATTTTAAAGTAGAGAACTTTGTATTTTTATATAAAAATGGTTGTGTGTGATAAATTGCAACCTGCTTGCAGATTTACTTACATCTTGAATTTAATAATTACTCCCTGTGGAGTTGAAGAACTAGCATATGGTTAGCTACTTTTTAGTGTATATTTAGCATATAGGTTATTGTATTATTTGAAAAATTTAAACTTGCTACGAGTGATGAGAGGTACATTTATATTTCATCTAAGTTATACGCAGTTTCTGTCATTATACTTTTTATTATATTTAAAACAAATCTATTACATTAAAATTTAGGTTCATATAAGAAAATCTGTTGAGCTAAGTTATTCATTAACATGAGGAGACCATCATTATTGTTAATTCGGGTCTGTTTCTTGAGTCCAGCCTGCAGTGGAAAACAACATGTGTTAATTGTTTTATGACATGCTTACACAGTAGAAAGAGTAAAAAATGTTCATGAAACTTTTTAGATTGAAATACATTAATTTGGTCTCATTTTTATTTTCCAAAAAATAAATTGTATATATATTTTAGTAGTGACAATGGGTTTCATGCTGTAAAGACATAAAATAGCTGTCTTTAAATGATCCTTTAAAATGTAACGGTTATCAGATTGAATATTGTTTTGGCTTTGTTTCTGGGCAAGGTGTGTACACGATAGTCAGAGACAAGTGATACACTATAGTAAAAACTGAAAATATACATTACATTTGAAATAAGAAACATATTTGCGTATGTTGAGACGAATCTATACTGTAATCAGCTGAGTTTTTGAGGTACATCATTCCATATTGGTAGAAGGTGGCAAAAACTGTGGTCCTAAATTAACTAGAAAATTAGATAGTCCTAAACTTTCTTTTGTTATGAGATAGATCAAAATTGTGTATCAAAAAATATTTACACCAATATATCACTTGAGTTGGAAACTAAGAAACTTCAATAGTAATTTGTCACCCATGCATTAACTTTTTACTAGCATATGTATAGGATAGTTATAAAGTCATTATTGGTATTTGAAATACTCTGTAGGGTGAACTGTTTTTATTAATATATGGATTAAATGTATGTATTTATGTAAGAGATTACTATTTCCAATAAATTGCTTTTAATTATTGTGAAGAAATTTTAAAAAGTTAGAGTTTTTGATATATTCTTTTCTAGATTTTCTAAATGATACATCTAATAATTTTTCAGTTTCAGAAACTAGAAATGAAAACTCAAATCTTGTTCTTCCAACTGCTGTTGGTCTTTCACTAGCATTTGCAAGTGTCGTATGTTGCTGTTTAGCTCTCGTCCATATGTGTCGCAGGTGAGTGAGAATTTTCAACAAGGTGTTGTAGATTTATCCTTGAAAAATTATTCATCAGTATACTTTCAACCAGTGTAAACCAGTTAAGCTTCTTATACTTTTGTTTAGCAGATGTTAGCACTTTAGTTGAATGTCTTCTCAATGCTGACACAAGTTCTTTTATGTATGTGCATGCATTTGAAAATTTTTTACGAACAAAGAACTTTGAAATCAGAATACATTTATTTGACTGTTTATTAAAAAACTGGTTTTGTATGATACAGGTACTCTTGTGCTGTCATTTATTTCACAGTAAAGGAGAATTTTATGGTTCATTGGTTTGGTTATTTGAAGTATGTAATGGGAAAAAACATTTTATTTATGCATAAACACCTGTTGAAACTGTGATGCTGTTTATTAGACCGTTTGCTCTAGTCACTTGTATTTAGCTCTTGGTTTTGTATATATTTACTAGAAATACATACAGGTTCTTAAGATTGTTTATTGTTATTTTACTTTTGCTATCAAAATCATTTCGAAAATTAACTTATATTATTTAACTGTGTAGATTACATGCATTTGCTTCTTTTTTCTTGGCAATGTAGTACAAGTGTAAGCTTCTCTAAGTTTCAGATGTTATAGTCACATTTTAATGGGAATGAGGTACTTTGTTACATATTTCTTCTCTTCCTAGTGCTTCCTCCTTACTTATAAACCTCATTTATTATCATTTGATACTATGTTTCCATAATGTTTTTGTGACATTGAATTTGTAGTTTTACAAGTAGATCCGTTAAGGCTCATCAACATTAAAATTGAACAACTAATTTATAATTACAGTGGTCAAGGGGAAGTATCTAAACTATCATAGAGCTACATGAGCGATGTTACTTTGCTAAAATAGAACCTGTCTCTATTTTTTGTCTTATTGCATGACTCAAGATAATCTGGCCAATCAAAGTAACCCAGAATATAATAATGATAAAGATGATGATTATGTCATACTTAACAAGAACAAATTAATAATAACAATAATGTTACACCTTAAAAGGTTAATAAAAAAAAAAGTATGTAAATAAAAGGTTTTTGTGTAGAAACACAATTGAGATTGCAGTAGGCTGTGTGTGTTTTATAATGGGACAACCTATTTCTAGTGTGTCCAGTAAGAATGAATAAGCAGGATCGTGTATTTATGTATAGTCTTTTGCAGCATTTCCAATTCATGTCTGGTGTGAATTGACATTCTGCAACATTGCTCATGTTCAGTGAGGATGAGCCTTTATCTCTTTCAGAACGGGCTCGGGCTCAGTCCTTGGGACTGACCTCATAACCATTTTGTGCTTGTTATAGTGTATGTTCACGAAATTTGGCATATTATCAGTAAACATTACAAGGCTTTCATACACAAAATATCAGATTTTTTTCATTAAGTTTTAAGGTTTGTTATGCAATGATTTTCTCGTGCCTTTTTTCTTTTCACCTGTTGCCTATCCAACACGTAAACTAATTTTCATTTTAAGATTAAAAATACTTTTATGCATCAGAAAATTTCAAATTTCACATCCGAAATCTTTATAATGTCCAGATAGTTATCAAACCTTTCTTAAGAAAAAAACTTTATATTTTATCTGTTATTTTCACTAACAAATCTTTGTATGGGTTCGGTCGATTTGACTGATCTCGTAACCAACATAAAAAATTAGGAAATAAATATAAATTATGCCTTTTTCGTTCTAGAATGACTACAAATTATAACACGAAAACACAAGTGGTTAGACTAAGTAGCTTAAATCTCATAACATTATACATTTGTATATATTTAATATTTTTTATTATATTGACCTTTCAGCTTTGCCTGGCTAACAATACAGAAGATACAATGATGCAGCACACATGCACTCATGTTACTGTATCCAATAATATAAAACTGACCTTTAGTCTTTACAAAGTGATCTGTCTTGGCTGTGTTTGTTTGTAAAATACAGTCACATTTCAATTATTATACATTATGTATGTATATAGATTATTGCTATTTACAAATAAGTTCTTAAACTTATTTTTCTTAAAACATAAAACAGTAAATAAAGAAGTAAAGCAAACAATTATCTCTTCTAGTTACGACCTTTTTGTGGAAAACTCATGAGCAAGTGTGGATCTATGGGAGAGGTTGGGAGGGGGGTATGCACTACATTTATGTATTTCACAAAATATGGAAATGGCAACCTCCAGACAATGTTTATCATATAAAATGAATCATAATTCAAAAAATATTTAAGAAATAAACCAAAACTAGGTGAAAATACGATGTAAGAATAATGTAGCACTTCAAAAAGTTATGAAGCTAGCACAATGCCATTTTTTTCCGTACTAGTTGATTAAACCAATATAACTGATTAATGAGCCCTTCAAGTGGTTGATCAGTAAATACCACTAATCATCCAGCTCTAATTTTGACTATTTCATAATATGGTTTTAAGTTAAACTTGAATGATATTTAAAAGATTGATCATTTAAAATAACTCAGTGTTGTGATAACTATAATTTGAATATTTGTAGACAAAATTCTGAAGGCAATGGCATCTTATGGTTTCAAGGTAATAGAACATCTGGAGCCCAAACAGAAGAACAACCTGCCACTCAGTTGCCTGCAGTTGATAGTTTACCTTCTTATGATACAGTGGTGCATGTTGAGGTAAGAAATTTAATGCTCAGTAGTGATACTTATCTAAGAATTTTTTTTCCTAATGATATAGTCAAACGGTTTCATATGAAACAATACTATCCTACAAAATGACTTTTTTAAGTGAGAAACTTAAGAATTATTAGTTTTCTTGTAATACTTTTTTATTTTAGAATGTTTATACAGTGATAGCTCTTGTGACATCATTGTATTTGAGTGAAGATAATTCTTGTTTGTGATACTTTGATATGCTCAAAACTAACATCAAAGAGCTACAATGCTCAAGATCATGGGGCTAAGCAATTAAATCTATAATTAGTTAACTTTATTTGAGAAAGCTCTGCAAATATAAAAAGGAATAACATTTTCCTATTTAAATAATGTTTTGCTTAAATAAACTGTCAGAAATTAACTTCACATTAAGTAGACTTACCTCTAAAATTCTAAAAGCTTTTTCTTGTTAAATTGCTTTCATGCTGTCAGTAACCGTATAACTTCAAATTCGGAATTACTCTTGATGCAATGTAAAGAATATGTCAATTCTCCACTCTTCTGCCTGAAATGTGCCTTACTGCTCACGTGTCCGGAGAATGTATGTACACCCTGGTTTCCTGCCACAAGACATTTTTTTTTACAGTTGATAGTCATGCTATTACCTTAAATCACTATGATTCTGAAGTCAACATTTATTACTAATACTAATGCTTCTATCAATATTGAAAATTTCACAACTTCTTTGGAGGTCTTACTCTCATAGTCTGCCTCTAGTGTGCAGGGAGATAGTATGGCTGTATTGTCAGGCCTTTTTTTTATAATCAAGGTGTTGAAGCTGTTATTTTCGTTTTTGTCTGTCAGTCTTCCTGGCTAGTATTACCTTTGTGTTGATGCTCAGTTACAAAACATCTTCCCTTTTTTCATGATGGCCTATTCATCTTCATTATGTAAATAGTAGGATTTGTTAACTAGCCCTAATTCACCTTCATTACGTGAATAGTAAGATTTGTTAACTAGCCCTAATTCACCTTCATTGTGTGAATAGTAGTATTTTTTAGCTATCCCTATTTCACCTTCATTATGTGAATAGTAGTATTTTTTAGCTATCCCTAATTCACCTTCATTATGTAAATAGTAGGATTTGTTAACTACCCCTAATTCACCTTCATTACGTGAATAGTAAGATTTGTTAACTAGCCCTAATTCACCTTCATTGTGTGAATAGTAGTATTTGTTAGCTAGCCCTAATTCACCTTCATTATGTGAATAGTAGGATTTGTTAACTACCCCTAATTCACCTTCATTACGTGAATAGTAAGATTTGTTAACTAGCCCTAATTCACCTTCATTGTGTGAATAGTAAGGGGGTTCCATATGACCTTTGACTTTTATCTGTTTTCTGCTCTGTATGGCACAAATTTACTTGATTTTGTTGTTCAGATTAATTATTAAGTATTAGCTAATTCTCCTTTTAATTATAATCAGATTTCCTGTGCTGCAGTTCTCATAGCTATAGTTTCTTATACCATTTCTTTGACACCTTAGCTCATTGTACTTTGTTACAAGGTATTCATATCTAACCACCACCACCATTACCAACTTTTTAACTTACCTTCAAAGAGCTTCTTTCTTGCAACATTTGTTTCACTCAGACAAGTCTTCTTGAAGAGAGTCATGCCAGCAGGAGTTGATTAGGGTTTTAGCACTTCAACTGACTTCTGGTAATCATGTATCTTGATACAACAAACATGAAATCTTTGTCCTCATGCTGTATCTACTAAGAAGTAGACATCATCTACTTGTTTCTTTGGAGCCTACATATCATTAAAAAATGAATGTAAGCTAGTGGAGTCTTCTTGACCCACTCAATGACTGGCTTATTTATTTGAACAAATTTCCCTTTTGGATTGTTTGTAGGAGTTTTCTCACATCATTAGACTTTTCTATGGGACTCTTGGCTTTGACTGATCCTTTAGTCTGGTCTTAGTGTCTTTCCTCTTCCTTAAAATACAGTTGCCTACACATCTTGGATTAGTAAGTCTTATGTATCCTTCAGGAAAGACAAATTGAAGTCATTTATCACACATCTCCAGATTTTTACTCCCATCTTTTTACTGCTTCTGAAGAAATCGGGAGTTTTGAGAACTGTAATAGACATGTCTTGGCTGGTAATTTCCTGGAGATGCCTGATTTTCAAATGGAAAACAAGGTCATTATGGAAGTATCCATGGTGATGATTATGGTTAGTATAGGTTGTTATGGAAGTCTCCACGGTGATGATTATGGTTAGTATAGGTTGTTATGGAAGTCTCCATGGTGATGATTATGGTTAGTATAGGTTGTTATGGAAGTCTCCACATTGATGATTATGGTTAGTATACAGGATGCCTTTTTTCATGTCTTTATTCATCCATCATCTTTTGCCATTGGGAGTTATCTTGTCAGTTCATTATCCTTCCCTTTAGTTCCACATGTTTTCTGTCAAGTAGTCTAGTTTTGCTGGTCTTCTACATTCACTCAACATCAGTTTTTACTTGGATGATTAGCTTCTTTTGATTATTTTGTCCATACTTTCTCTTACAGTCATTCATTTGACTACCCATTTGGCAATCCAGGTATTTTTATACAGCCCAATAAATACTCTTGTTCACAATTCCAAGGGTACATGAGGTTAAGAAGTTATATAAATATAATTCAGGGCCTAAAATTGAGGCTATGTATGGATTAGTCCACTCGGGACTCTCACATGTCATTTATACTTCTGTCTTTGTCCTGTACAAAATTAACCCTTCTCTACTGGAGCTTCACAAGAGGATGATGCTCAATGGAAGTGGACAGAGGAATCATCTGGTGGTTAATGGTGCCTTTCCCACCTTCACATGGTCCTTTTCTAGCATTTTAGACATTGTAGACTATATGCCTATTCTCCATATGATGTTTTAATAGCTGTTTTATATTTATTTATTTTTTCTTTACTTTAATTTGTATTCCCATTTCACTTACCAAGAGTTGTTGAGCCTGTACTTTGGTTTGCATAGGTCTTTTTGATTCTTCTAGTTTTGTGACATGGTTGACCTTTTCAGAGTAGGATGAAGGGGGCCTTAGCCCAAGCAGCATGTCCAGTTTGTAGTTACTACTGATCCTTTCCTCTGAGGATCTTCCACTACAAGAATAGGACAATATTCTGAACTCTAACCCTGTTTACCTGTTAAGGCACCACCTGTGCCTACATCTGGTTCTGTATATTATAGCCTGACTCCCATGTATATTGAGGAGGTGTCCTGCTAAGAATGCCTTTCTGAGTGTTCTCATTTTGGTTGAGTATTTGTAAGGGTGTTGACTGCACTCTGCACTCAGTTCTCCCAAAAGTTCTGTAAATTGTACAGTATGGTTCGATGTTTGTTCATCATGTAAGTCTTATATTTATCATATAAAATTGCTGGACTTGTTTCAGGTAAACAAAGCAGTAAAAATGATTTTGTAACATTCTTCTTTTTGCTGGATATTAAAGACAGTTAATGGTTCAGAGTGATAAAATGGAAAATTTGTATACCAAGCAGTTTTTGGAACTTACATAATTAAACACATTCAAAACTTCCTTAAAATGCTAATTATGTGAAGAATATGTTATTTAGTAAGCAGAGTTTTATATTTCTACACTTTTGGTGTTATTAGAATGAATCATACAGTAATAATAATGAAGAATATAGTTCATTACTCATCACAGGCAAGGCTATCATGTTAGAATTCATGTTGCAATTTATCTGACTAACTGAATAAACTGATATTTTCAGTGTGCGTGTTGTTTTAATTAAAATAAAAAAAAAACGCTGTTTACCAATTAATACGTGTACTTTTTGTAGTATTAGAAATTGTGTAATAAATATCTATATTAAATAACTATAAAATCTGTCCATTTTTTCATCTATTTTGACCATTCATGTCCATGCGTGATGACCAGTTTAGTGCTGTTACCAAAGAATAATCAAGTACGTTGTTCATTCTGACAGCTTTTGTACATACTTAACTTTACTCTGTAAACAATACGATATGACTCCACACTAATGTGCTAAATGCCAAAAAAAATTACATTTTCAGTGTTCTTTAATCGTAGTCTACTATTTTAGCCAAATTTTTCACATAAGTATTACAGGATTTTTTTATGTTCCTTTACTCACCAGGAAACAAGAAGGTACTTGTTTAGTCAGAAATAATTGTATGTAACTTAATGAAAGCTGAGTCATTATTGCCACATCTGTCACAAGGGACATTCAAATGAATCATTAATTTTATTGGATCTTTCTCATTCACATATTTTATTTTCACAACCAAAGCTTTAAATGTGATGTATTTACTTCACAAGAAAATGGTCAATATATTTATATATCTTTATATACAATGTGTAGGATACTTCTGAGGAACCGCCACCTTCGTATGAAGAAGCACTAAAAGTTACACCAATTGATACAGTAACAGTTTCAAACAGTGATAAACCGTGATGTAGATGTATCTTTAACCAAACATCCTGTCTTCCAAGAACTGAATGAGGAACTGTTGAACAGCACGGGCTTACAGACTGGAGCCTAGTATTTCTTTTAGCCTTTAATTGGTTTGTTAAGGAGTACCAGAAAAGGATTATTATTCAAAGCCTCAGTTTTGTTTAAACTTGTTTCAGAATTATTTTATCTCGTATGTTGCTACATTTACAAAAGATGTGTAATAAATTACATGCACGTTTTCAGTTACCTTATGATAAGAATTTGAGCTTTGTTTATTTTCAAATAAAGCTGTTTTTGGGATTTTGTTATTATATACATACTGTGTGTTTCATAATGGCATTAGTTATATGCAAATTGTATGTAGAATTTCATTAATCTGTTTTGTTTTTTATTTTAAACGAAGCTGTATTTTTAAGAAAAGATTTTGATGTATAAAAATAATTCTCAAAGTTCGACAATAGCATATAGTTGTAGGATATTTCATTGTTTTACGTGAAAAAAAATTGTAAGTTTAAATTCATTGAAAATTGCAACTTTGGACGTTATAGAGACAAAATAAATAATGTTTAATGAGTAATTAGTCATCTATATGAAATTGGGATGACTTTATACTGTTTTGTAAAATTAGTAAACTTACCTTTTATGCTGTAAAATATTAGGAATGCTTGTATCTTTATTTAGCAAAGTTGTGACGGTGCATGTATATTTTATGAAAAATATTTGTACATAGTTAATATAAATATAAGTGTATGAACCAGTGAATATGAAAATGCAGACTTAACTCTGAAATTTGGGAGTTTAGCAGTACTTTTATGTGCGGAACATGGAGCAAGGAGATCAAGGATTGTTTAGAAATTGAAGGCAACTGAAATGAGAAACAATTACATACAACTGGTTTTACAGAGTTAAGTCTTGACTTAAAGTGAAGTTTAATTTTAAGAGTCATACTTCATTACATGTTAGAAACTAGAATAGGTTTCATGATATTAATTTTGGAGGAAATGTAACATTTAGACCTGATAACTCATGAATGTATTGTCTTAGCCATCTGTACTAGCTTTGTGATGGCATATGAAAATAGTGTCATATCTGTGTCAACAGCAGAAAGAAGCAAGTTCAGTTAAAAACATCAACAGATTCACCCCTTACAAGAGTAGTAATATAGATCCCTGAGTTAAAATATGATCATGAAGTGTTGATATAAAGAAAAAGTCACAGATTGTAGAGTTTAGAAAAGTACGATATTACTTCACCTAGAGATCTGCATTGCTTGTGGCTGATGATGGTGTAAATATAAATAGGAATTAATTAGACCTTTATAGCTCATTTTAGATCAAAACAAAGACTTTTTCACTATCAAATGCACTTGTGACTTTATTTTTATATATCTCTAGAATAAGATTCAGTGTCTGTTTGTGTGTTATGTAACTCCTTTTAAACTTCTGGTCTCACCGACTTCTAAGTGTTACCAAATGATTCATCTTGGTCCCGCAGTTTGCAGAAAAGTCAAATTTTTCACCCTACCCTTTAGGGAGTCTGTAGATTTTTGGAAAATTCCTTCTCGTAAATTGCTGAATTCACCAACTTCTAAGTGGTGCCAGAGAAATCGTCTTGACCCGAGGTTTGTACAAAGGTAAAATTTTGTTACTCAACCTCTTAGGGAACACAAAATTTGTCATTGATTTACATTAGAGCAAGTAAATAAGTGGGCCTACTAATTACTGTTTAAAACTTGGTTAAAGAAATTAAATTTACGTTATAGCAGCAATGATCATTAAACTGAAAAGTGCAGAATCTATATCATAAGACTCCGTGTCTGAGTGTATGTGTCACATAAGTACTCCTAAACTGCCCGAGGTTTGCACAAAGGTAAAATTTTTCATCCAACTCATTAGGGAACCCAGATGTTTTGCAAAAACACTTTTAAAGGGATTTCCCAAAAGTGGCCCCCAAATTTAATGTTGATTTACATTAGAGCACGTAAATAAATAGGCCTACTAATTACCATTTGTAACTTGGTTAAAGAAATTAAACTTGTATTATAGAGGTAATGATAATTAAAGTGAAAAAGTGCAAAATAGTAATCCAAGCATTAAATTAGCATTACAGCATCTCTGTAAATGTGGTTTACAGGCCCATGGGTCCCCTAGTATATATATATATATGTTGTATATGTATATATATCTTTATTAACATTTTATCTTTTCATAGAAACCTACTTAACAACGGAAATCTATGACTAACCAAAGACCTATAACATTTCATTTTCACATTTGTAAATTGTAACAGGTGTTATCATTAAATATTACATCATATGCACTCCGCATAGTATAGAAAGTAATGTATCATTTCCAGACTGAATTTGTTTTTATTTTAAATACTCTTTTGACGTCCATGAAGTCACTGGAATATAATTTAGTGCTGAAAATACTTTTAAATATTTGTTTCAATATAACATGTATCCACTGCCATTTTCAGCTTAAACATGCATACCTGAGGATTTTCATAGACTTTCCTAAATTGCAAGTAGCATAAACGGTATAAATTTTTCTTTAATAAATTTCATCTCGAAGTTTAAAAAAATCAGTATATGAATCTTTTAATTTAGTTAACTTATTGTTTAATACAAATTTAGATTTCAACATGTAGAAATTTTACATGAAAAAAAATTTTTGGGAACATAATAATTAGTTTCATTATTATTAAAATTTGTCATGTTAGTTTTAAGTTAAATAGCAAGTAGCATTTTCTTATTAAAATTTAAATGTTGCTTTGATAATCCAGGTGTATTGCATGTGAATATGTTGTTTCATGACACCCACTTTCTTGGGAACTAGCGGTTATTAAAACACTTTATATATACTATTTTAATGTGTTAATAATATATGACAATGAATGAAGCATTTTTATTGTATAATACCAAAAAATAGTTACAAAGAAAGTACATTCCGAGACGAGCAGAAATTGATATTGTAGTGTCTATTTCATCATAATCCTTTGGAGATTTCCAATTGGTACTGTTTTTCTGTGATGAAATTGGCTGTACTGGAAAAATATTAAAAGCATCCATAAAAAAAAAAATATTTTTATATTCATTGTTTATGATTGTTGACTGGAATCTTGTGTGTTAAATCATCTTTATTATTGTTGACTGGGATCTTGTGCATATTTTTTTTTTTCTCTGAGGATAAAATTATTTTACACTGTAGAGTTTTTGGATAAATAACTTCTTAATTTTATTGACAAAAGGTATGATTCTTGATGTATGCAATATTAGCAAAAAATAATCTAAGGCTAACTATTTTGTCAGATAAAACATTAACTTTGAATTTTTTATGGAGTTGTTTGTTTCCAAAAATTCCAAATGCATTTGCGAAATAACATGTGAAACAGTTACATTTGCATCTGAAAGCAGAATTAAAATATTTTTGTCCCCTCTAGCATTTAATCATAATTCATGGTCCCTCTTTTCAGAGTATAGTACAAGTGTGATAATTTTTTTTTAGTTATTTCTGTAATCTCCAGGCAATGTGTTTCTTACTAGAGAGTTAGACCATAATCTTTTTAGAATTTTAACTGGTTTAATGTGCTGATCAATTTTCTTTTTTTTTGTATACCAAAGTTGTTTTTTTATTAGTAATTCTGTACCTGCCTACCATAATATCATGAAAACAATTGCCTAATAAAACATATGGTTGTTGGTAGTAGCTTAATGCATTACTGAATTTAAGCTGTACTAGTATGATTTTTATTCATTAAGTCAAACCTAGTTAGGACTAGCCTTAAGAATATAAATGATTGAATGTACAAGTATACTAACACTACTTAAATGCGTTTACAGGCAGTGTATAAACAGAGTTATCCATCCAAAGATAATATGCTGAAAAACAAAAAGTATGATTTCAAAGGGCACTGAAACTTCACACTGTTGTATTTAACACACAGTTATCCCTTCATATGTTTACCATTGCAATTATGACAGAGGGGGTAGCAGTAGCATAGACAAGCCTTTAAAGATGGCCATACAGCACTTTGATTTGGTTGCTTTGCACTTTGTATGTTTGCAGAACCTGCCTTAGTCTGTGGCTATAGAAATGTATAATATTCTGGCATTGTGTTGGATGCAATTACAAAAAAACTATATTTTATAAACAACTTGCCAGGTTACCCATTCTGCACATGGGTAGGCTTTAATCTTATAGACTAAATGTAAATGATGTACTTAATTATGTACTAATGTGTGATTCCATCTACTCATTCATTATATCCCCCCCCCCTCTTCACACTTTGCACCACTCGTGCTGTAACAAACTAGTTTTTAATGCTTCTGTTTTATTCGGACATTGAGAATTCATCATTACTCGCTTAGGAATTTGTCCAGCCTTGGCAATACCACTGTGTTATAACAATAGAACACACTTTCAAGCTGACCTGGTGCGAAGAAAACTTGATACATTTAGCTACGGATGTGCAGCATTTCAGTGTCCTTGTGTTCATCCTTTTTTTTTTTGTTTAAAACTGTTATTTTTGAATGCATAATTCTGATACACCTTGTATAATAGTAGTTTATTGTAAAAGTTATTCATCTTGAAATCTATTAAAACTTTATCACTAAATAAATATGCTACTGCTGTCATGGTTTCTAAAATCACATCTGATATCTAATGAAATGAGAATAACATTGAACAGGACAAAAGGTTGTGTAATTAGCATAACGAACGTGAAAAAAAAATCAGAATTTTTTCTGGTATGTTAATATATATTTTTAGCATAATTAATTTTGGCAACTAATGTAGTGCATTTCATTTACAGCATTTTTGTTTTAGTGTGAATTTACTTTGGTTAAGTAAATAGATTGTCACATACTGACTTTACTTTCTAGTCTTTATTTCTGGGTCTTATGCACAGTCTAAAACAGACTGTACATCTCGTGGAGTGGGAGTGTGACTGGCCTGCAAAAAAAAAAAAATTAGGAAAACAAAAATCATTTCAAAGAGAGATAATTTGATACATGTGTCATAATAAAAGTTTTGGTTTTATTTTGACCACCGTTATTTCCAGTGTTTTCTGGTTTAAAAAAAAAATACTTGTTTTTCAGCTAAAAGAATTAAAGATCATAAACATAGTTTGGTGTTTTTGTATTTTAAGCTATAAGCCATAATAATATGGAATAACTACCTATGCATGTGTAGTTCTATTAACTCTCTTTAGTCAATACTGAAAACTTTGATTACTGCAAATACTTGTATGAATTGTTAGTATATATTTTTCTACAGATTTGTATATTATTTAATGAATCCCTCAGATTTAAAACACGAACATGTGGTAGATTATTAAGTACATGTGTGAAACTGGGTAATTTTATAAATATTGTTAGGATGCTTACAGTCACTTTCTATTCAAAAACTTTAATGTCAAAATTCTCCAAAACTTTAAATGTTTCTTAAGGAAATGCTACTTATATTCATAACAAGTTTTTATTAGATTTGATAAAGCTAGTGTCTTTATAGGTTTTTGTGCAATTTTTATGTAACACTAAAGTGTTATTACAGTTGTAGAATTTATTTTAAAACTTTTGATCAGTTTACATGTCAGTAAACTAGAACCAATTTACAGATGTTTTTTTGGTAGAAAGTATGTCTCAAAATAGTGGAAGATGGCAAGACGAAATTAGTTGCTATTTTCTGGTTGGTAAATTCTATCATCAATTTGTTTAGTGTCATAGATTCGTAATGTGAGGCTTAAAAAGTGTTCAGACAATTTCAAAACATAACTCAAATTTAAGTACTTTTAATGCTTGCCACTGAACTTTGCAGAATCCTGTGAATGTTTGTACAATAGCTGGAAACTTGTGTGTGCTAACAAGTTTTCATCGTGAATATCTGCTTATATTCTATCTCATCTTGAATTATGTGGTTCTAAGTTAAATATTTCAATAATGTATGTTTTAGTGGTCTTTCATACGAAAGCCAGGTTAAATACTCCAAGAATAAAAGGCTATAAACCTTAAAACTAGTGCATTATGGGATGTTTCTTGTTTAGATAATGAGCTTGATTTATTAAATGTTGTTTTCTTCACTTTTCTCAAATAAGGATCATGTGACTGAAGAATGGACCGGCACGTCTAGGTGGTTAGGGCGCTTGACTCGGAATCTGAGGGTTGCGGGTCGATTCCCCGTCACACCAAACATGCTCGCCCTTTCAGCCGTGGGGGCGTTATAATGTGACTATTCGTTGGTAAAAGAGTAGCCCAAGAGTTGGCGGTGGGTGGTGATGACTAGCTGCCTTCCCTCTAGTCTTACACTGCTAAATTAGGGACGGCTAGCACAGATAACCATCGTGTAGCTTTGCGCGAAATCCAAAAAACAAACAAAACAAGCAGTGACTGAACAAAAATGTTTCATTTATAACTAAAACCACATGGTGCTTTTTTTTGGGTGAAATAACATTTCCTTTTTTTTATATCCTTTGCAGTAGTAGTTGATATCATAGTTAAGATGTGACATTGGAAGCTGCCTACACATTTAATATGGAAGATATTTTGATATTAACAGTTGTAACCATATTTCTATTTTGCCCAATGTTTTTTTTTCTTGATATATCGAAGGCTAAAAATGTCTATTTAATACCACATGCAGGATTTTCTTCTCAAACGTGACAGTTTTTGAAACACTTGGCCCAGTAATTCACCGAAGGTATTCATGCACATCCCAGCCAAAACCGAAATGTATCTAACTGTGAGATGGCCAGTGCTGTAATATGGAGTATTAAATATTATCTTGTTACCGTTTGTGATGCATATGACAAATGAGTTATTATTATTTTTCTTTTGTTCTAAGACAGCTGCTGGTAATAAACTTAAGTTGTTGTTGTTGTTGTTGTTTTTTTTCTCATCTGTATGGTCTGTACATTGTGTATTTTTATTTTTTAGTGACATCTTTTCTGCACAGTGGCTTGTTATTAACACTATCCAAGTAATGTACTTATGATACTGTTAGTGAGATAGTGCACTGCTGAAAGAAACTGATTCTTTATTTTCTTTCAAACCAGTCAATTTAATACTGGTTATTTTATTCTTTTTTTTAAATTACTATACTAATATAGTGTAGCATTATAATCTTAATTAACCTTTTGAAAATTGGTATCCTGTTTCTCTGCAGGACTATCACACAAAATATTCATTTGGAAAATGCAAAGCATCGGTACAGTGGTGTTTTAATAATGGGTGCCAAATAACAATGTGCCTGATTTTTTTTTTTTCAATCCCTGAGGCTAACAAAGTGTGGCATAATGATTTATATATTAAGGAGAATGAAATTAACATTACCAGTTTTAACAATAATATATTTTTATTGTTTTATTAATATAACTGTTTGTGTTGTATACTTTTGAGGAAGCTCAAAAAAATAAAAATAAATGTTCCTGTACCAGTGAAACTGTTGGTTCATTAATGAGAGTCCATTTTTTTCTTTACAGAAGACTTTCATAAACATTTTTCAAATTCAACTTTAAAATATATTCAGATATCAATGGATACACATTATGAGGTTTATTAGAATATACAACAATATGATTTTTTTATTTTCTAAATAATGAAAATGAAGATAAGGAAACGATTCACATCTAATTGGACAGGTTCTTAACAGAACTTTTACAAATTTTCTTAAGAGCAGTAATTGAGAAAAACCATAAACTATGCTAATTGCCTTTTTCGATAAGAACCAGTGTTTCACTAGCGAGAGAGTGCATCAAGATTTATATTTTAATTGGCATTATAATTCATAAATTTTTACCCTGTCCTATGCAATTTTTTGAGGCCAGACTTGAAGTTCTGTCCTTACTGACACACCCGGCATGGCCAGGTGGTTAGAGCGCTTGACTCGCAATCTAAGGGTTGGGGGTTCGAATCCCCCATCCCACCAAACATGCTCGCCCTTTCAGCTGTGGGGGAATTATAATGTGATGGACAATCCCACTATTCATTGATAAAAGAGTTGGCAGTGGGTGGTGATGACTAGCTGCCTTCTCTCTAGTCTTTCACTGCTAAATTAGGGACAGATAGCCCACTTGAAGCTTTGCACAAAATTCAAAACAAACAAACCTTACTGACAGAAGCTTGAATGTATGAAGCAGTAATAAACAGATCTTCATGTGGCTAGAAAAACTTAAATGATGAAAGGTTTTAGAAGATCACATGGGACGAAGTTATTCTCTTTACTGTATTTAATTAAAGTAAAATACAAGTTTGGCACATCTTATCTAACAGTGACACATAGTGTTCTGTGGTTTCACGTAGCTGCTGTCACACTCAGTTTGATCCTTGTACTGTTGATATCATCTGAAGGCTCGTGAGGCGTAACTAAGCCTAGTCCTATTCGTTTCTTTCTTTCATGTTCTTGTAATCTGAAGAACTTTGGCAAATGGCATGTTCTACAACTATCAAGGTTGTGTACGCTATACGAACCTCTTCATTTTGTAAGGTCTCTTGGTGGTTCAACCATAAGTTCTCGGACTTGCATTGCTAAAACCCGGGGCTCGATTTCCCACAGCAGACAACTCACTGTGTAACTTGGCGCTGTACAAACAACAAATCTTGTGAATTTGGCCAGAAGGTAATGGTAACTAGTGTTTGATTTTGGCTCTTATCTTTTACTTCATTGACCAGGTAGAACAATTGGAACATCGGTGATTTACCATAGCTGATAATGTGAGTCATCAACCTGTTGATGTAGTTTTAGCATTGTGTTGGGAGTAAAGATGTAAAATATAGTGTTAAGACGTTGAATCTATAGGGGTTACAAACAGTAACTTTCAAAGGGAGAAAGGTTTTTTATTAGCAGTTGTTATAGGAGACCTGATTAGATACATTGTGTCAATGAGAAACTGTATAACGTAATCATGGTTGTTAGTAATACGGACATTGATGCAGTAATTGTGGGAGAATTTAATTTCAGATATTTTGATTGGGATTGTAAAGAGTCAAGTAACGAGTGAGAGAGGTTTCTTGAAGTGTTTTATGACTTTTTTTAAATACTAACTCAACCAGAAGAGGTGCAATTTTAGATTTCTTTTTAACCGTAATGAGGATATGATAGCAAAAGTTGAAGTGGAGGAACATTTGGGGATAATGGTCTTTGCACATTTAGAATTAATGTTTCGTTACACGTTAAGATAAAAAGAAAAGAAATAAAATTTTAGTTTCTAGTTTTCAAGAAGCCAATTTCGAGACCATAAGACAAGATTTAACATTAGAGAATTGAAATAACGAGCAAAAGTTAATGTGGAACAGTTATGGGAAATAAAAAAACAAACAATTGATTTCACAGTTGTATTGTCACTTCTTAAAACACAAAATAAGTTTAACAAAATGAGAGTGTAACATAACTTGAGGAATTGCATAACATTTATCATACTCGGGTTTCTAAGTCAATAGCGAATAAAATGCGTGATACAAAATCTCAATTTTTTTAAAATAGTGTTTATTGAGTTAATTACATCCAAGAAAATTTCTCCACGCCATGAGCACAAAAACTGTAGAACTATTTCAGAGATTATTAAACATGCGTTATCATTTAAACGAAAGTGCAGAATCATGTATTACATACAAGCTTCTTAAACAGGCACTACTCAAACAAATTCTCTAGGCTTTGAAGTTGATATGAAAAATAATTAACTGGTTTAAGTTTCGTAAGGGAGAAAATACAATCCACATAAATGTTAAAAACGTTAATATATGATTACAATATAAAAACAGCACAGGTTAATGTAGGTAATCGTTTGTAAATTAAAGAGCTGAATTTAAAATTATCGATTACTGTAGCCACAAGTTAAGCTAGATTATTAAGAAATACGAAACTATTAAATTACCGTATTAAGAAATTTATACGTATTGAAAGGAATCGCTGGTGATCATTGAGTTTAAAGTTTGGTTAAAGCAATCCAATCTAAGAAGTATGTGATCCGAGTGTAAACATCTGGAAAACCTCTCTTGGCACAGCCTGACCCAAATGATGTAAGTCCTGCCAAGTACCATTTATCCCCTCTCTTGCATTGAAAGGGTCCACCCGAGTCTCCCTGAAATGTGTAATAAGAAGATCCATTTTATTGAATTACTCAATCGTTATTTTCGGTCAACGAAATACATAGATGCCTAACGCTTGTGTCGTGCTAAAAGTATTGTATATATATATATCAATAACCATATTTTATTTGAAAATAAATAAAATGTTGTTCATCTTAGTTTGTTGGGTAATCTTTCTTATAAAAAAACAATTAAAAATATTTTTCCGGACATAAAAGCAAAGCGAGGCTTCGGTTAACTAAAACAAACACAATTTTAAGTCAATAATTACAACGAATCATTGATGAGGATATCCTCTTTTACATAAGAAAACCAAGTTATCAAACACAAGTCAAAACAAAACAAAAATTAAATCAACTATTACTTAGCCTCTCAAGTTGTGAATATGGGTCTTAAAATGTAGAATGTCTGATTCAAACACTTCTGTCCATTTAAAAATTATACTTACATGGCAAGTCCCCTTCCCGCCTTCCAAAGTGCCTGCACATAAATGCCATCGGTGGATGGATATATCAAACTTATCATGGTATGCATTGTGGCATACAGAATTGTCAAATACTTTTACATTAACTTTTCTAAGAACAGATGATCCCTTTTTGTCTGAAAACAATAACATAAACAGTTTTTCAGATGCTTAACTATTTTTATCTTATTAATATTCTAGTAAACACAAAATTTACGATATATAGCTCGTAAAACGCAAGTTTTGCTAATTTCTGGTGTTTATACATCACCCATAATTATATTTTCAGTCCAATAAATTAAACATATTCTGTCAAAACAAACTAAGCTCCGAACAGAGATATATCCTTACTTATTCGATAGCTATTTGATTTATTGCAAGTTTAAAAATAAGGTCGCGCGCTCTTTAATTTTGTGGTTCAATTTATTTGTGATTGGAGTTAGCCAATTTTTCTTTTCCCTATTCATATTCTAGTAAACACAAATGTAACGATATAAAACGCTTAACACTCAAGTTTTGCTGTTTTCTAGTGCTATATGTATCTTGCATAATTTTATTCTCAGTCCATTAAATTAAATATAATATATTGGAAAATGTAGCTAGAATTAAACATAGTCTATCAACACAATCCACTGAATTAATCCTTCTTTGTAGCTGACAGTGTGAAATATTAACTTAGATGTATCTGGGTCGTTAGAGAATGTTACTTGTTAGTCATTTGGTAAGTTTATTTGAAGGAAAACTTTTACAGCACCTCCCCCTCCAATAAATCAAATGAGGTCTCTCAAAACTAGTGAAGTTTTTCGGTTTGTACCCTCTCCTCTGTCTCAGTGGTAACTCAGTGGGCTTAAAACACTAAAAACTGAATTTTGATACCAGCGGAGGGTGACCCACAGATAGCCCATCGTGTAGCTCTGTGTTTTATAACAAATCATTCCGGTTTTTGTTAGGTAGTCGTCATACCGTTTTGTTGAAGAGAAGGGATGAGTAGAAGTTAT
>NW_013667158.1:269211-272992 GCF_000517525.1 Limulus polyphemus
TGTCTTCAAAATAAGGGTGCGTCTTATATTTCGAAAAATACGGTAGTTGAACTACGTTCATTTTCAATTTTTTTTTACATTCATTTAAAGTACAGTCCGATCCTTGACCAGTGGTCAGGCTGCGCATCGAAGGGTCCAGGTTTGAAAACATGTTTTCGATAAGCACGCGACACACATTCAACAATAGGCGCGTTATAAATGTAAGAGTTAACTACGTTATCGAGTCTAAAGAGCCTAAAATAACCCTTGTGACAGCAGGTTCTACTAACTCGTTTTCTTCCCTGTAGTGAGGGATGTCTATATCTATTTATATCTTTGTGCAAGTTTTAAATTGACGTGTTCAAGAGTGTGACCTCTTTCAGAATAATTTAACTGGTTTTATAGAACACATCTTTATTTAAAGATTGTCACACCTTACATGGTGTTAGAACAAACATTTCTTTAGAGCTTGTCACACCTTAACTAGGACAAACATTTCTTTAGAACCTGTTACACCTTAACTGGTGTTATGACAAACATCTCTTTAGAACTTGTCACACCTAACAAGTGTTAGGACAAACATTTCTGGAGAAGTTGTCACACCTAACAAGTGTTAGGACAAACATTTCTGGAGAAGTTGTCACACCTTGCCAAGTGTCGAGACAATGATTTGTTTAAAGAATATCACAATGTTTATTTAGATATGTGAATCTGTTTGAAATATTCCATAGAGAAGCCTAAAATCAAATATAAGTTTGTAGCTGAACACAATTTCATCTGGTTAAACCACTTTTCTTTGAAGAATACATGTTGTAAAAGTGCTATAAACTCATGAAAAGTCACACGAAAATGTTTAAGTTGCCTAAAAGAACAAACTGGTGGTTATCCATCCCATCTTTTTATGGCCACTATTGAATTATGTAGTAAATAAACGTTTCAGGGTATTTACGTTGTTACAATTTGTGAAAATCAAAATATGCATGTCTTATATATTCGCAACTTTGGATATTTTCTATATGATACAAACGAATCCGTGGGCCTATGGCCCACATTTACAGGGTCCCCTGTAATGCTTGAACTACTATTTTGCATTTTTTTCAGTATAACGACGATTGCCGCTATAATGCAAGTTTAATTTCTTTAACCAAGTTACAAACGGTAATTAGTAGGCCTACTTATTTACATGCTGTAATGTAAACCAATGCCAAATTTGGGGTCCAGTTTCGGGAAATCCCCGTAAAGGTGTATTCGCGAAATACCCGCGTTCCCTAAGGGGTTGGGTTAAAAGTTTTACCTTTGTGGAAACCTCGAGACCGAGACGATTCGTTTGGCACCATTTAGAAGTTGGGGAGTCCAGCAATTTAGGAGAAGGGGTTTTAGGGAAATTCCCGGGTTCCCAAAGGGATGGGGTGAAAACGTTTACCTTTTTTTGTAAACCTCGAGACCGAGTCGATTCGTTTGGTACCACTTAGAAGTTGGTACGATCAACAGTTTAGGAGAAGTTACGTGACACACACACAATGAATCTTATTATACCGATATGAAAAGAAGATAAATTAAGGCAGTAAGGACAGCTATACTATTAACTTCACACTAAAGTAACTGCCATAGACATAGTTATGAGGTCAGTATTTTGACGTACCGAATATGGAAAACAAAACAAAAAAAGATTACGATGATTAAAGGATTTCTAACGTCAAAATATATATCTGAGAACGAAAAGGAGTCTCTATAAAATGCGAAATTAAATTCTAAATCTACTGACCAACTTATTTAATTTAATATATAAACTTTCGCTCACAAACCGAGAGATACGCATGTGTATAGCTAAAACAAGGTTATAACTATTTCTAATCAATCCTCACAAACGACCCTAAAGTATCGAAGGACGAATACACTTACCAATTTACTATTAAGACATTTTTAAAATCTTTAAGTGGTTATTCAAATATTTAGATGTTTGCCTTTTGGATATGGACTTAAACTGTTAGTAGTTTTACAAAAGTATTTTATATATAGTCTTACGTGATCCGGACTGTAATTTTAAAGAAAAAAAAACTTGCAGTGATCCATGACAAAGCTCTGCAATCATGAAGGTTGAAATGTTTAGTAGAAAACATATAAAAATATTTTATTAGTTCTCAAAGTTTCCAGCAGACGAAATTAACTCGTGAAAACATAAAAAGGACGTTGGGATTAAATAAACATAGGAGCGGGTTACGGCGGGGCTATTGGGGCTGTAGTCCCAAGCCCAGCCTATAGAAAGACTGGTTATGAGTTTTTTTTTTTAAAAAAAACCTTAGTTTCTCGTCGCGATCATAATAGGCCCAGTAGACAGATTTAGCCTCAGGCCCACTTGACCCTTAATACACCCCTGAATAAACTACAGATATTTCTAGAGGGCGCCACACGATTCTATAAAGTTTTATTATAAGCCATTTCTCGCTACTTATTTCTATAATGATGTAAAATAGTCAGTGTTCACTGAAACCTACAACAAGACTCTCACGTTGGATATTAGACTTAAATAATCACTTAATACTGTATATCCTAGGCCTTACCGAAGTCCACTTTCCCCCAGCCAGTGGCCACGCAATCTAGACCCTCAAACGTGTCTTCCTTACTGGGCATGCAAATTGGCCGAATGTTCTCGTTGACGGTCACTGGCTCCGACAGTCGCATTATTGCGATGTCATTGTCATATTTTGAGTACCAAGCATTGTAGTGCACCTTGGATACGTTGTATGTCTTCTCAGTGTCTTCCTTTTTCTTTATGTGATGATCCCCTAACCGAACATTCCAATACTGGGGTTGGGGTAAGGTAAAGAGTGGACTAAAAGGCACCAATAAAGCAAGTAATCACATTTTGTATGACATGTAGATATAACATAATATACTCATGGACACTGTTATATTTAATGAAATTTATTTGAAATAAAAAATGCGACCAGAAGTTGTGTTCAGAAATTTATTAATACAAGTAAATTATTTTGTTAACACAATTTCTAGACTTCCACATAATGACTTGAAAAACACACAAAAAACTACAATTTCTTTATTTGTGCAATCGTTGGCATTGGATTATTAATTGTATTTATGGTAAAGCTATTAAGATTATCTGCCACCGTCCCTAATTTTGAACCATTGACCAGAAGGAGACAGCCAGATAGCAGCACCCTACCATCCACCCACTACATTAAGAAGTTGATTTTCACTGTTATAACGAACTCACAGCTTAAAGCGCGGGGAATATTTCATGGTATTGCACGGATTTGAACTAGGCTCAGCAGCTCTGAAATCCAGGGTTTAACCATAGGCTACCCTGCGTTCGGTTTGGTAATATATTGTTTTGATTTGGTTGTTTTAGGGCAAAGCTACACGTTGTAAGTCTGTAGACTTACCGCTATTCTACAAGGGGACATTGGTAATAAAACTTGTCACATGTGAAAAAAGACAAAAATCAAATAAATAAATGAAAAGTAACGAGCTCAAGTTTTAGTTTACTTTTAGTTTTGTGTGTCAGCTTAATTAATAATACTACCCCCCACCTCCAAGGCTCAGTGGTAAGTCTAAGAACTTATAACCCTAACATTGGGTTTAGACGCAGGTCCCAAATTGTAAAGTTTTGTGCGTAACAACAAACAAACACACACACACACAAATAATACCACGTAAAATGATTTTCATGTGCTTCAAAAAGAAGAAAAAAAAACTGGCGTTACTCACCAAGAATTTTACACAACAGAATGTTTTTTGTCAGACCACACTACCCCAACCTTTTATAGGATTGGAACTGTTGCGT
>NW_013667159.1:0-2927 GCF_000517525.1 Limulus polyphemus
CTGAGCTACCGTGGAAGTGAAACACTGTTAACACTGAGCTACCGTGGAAGTGAAACACTGTTAACACTGAACTACCGTGGAAGTGAAACACTGTTAACATTGAGCTACCGTGGAAGTGAAACACTGTTAACACTGAGCTATCGTGGAAGTGAAACACTGTTAACACTGAATTACCGTGGATGTGAAACACTGTTAACACTGAATTACCGTGGAAGTGAACCACTATTAACACTGAGCTACCGTGGAAGTGAAACACTGTTAACACTGAATTACCGTGGAAGTGAAACACTGTTAACATTGAGTTACCGTGGAAGTGAAACACTGTTAACACTGAATTACCGTGGAAGTGAAAAACTGTTAACATTGAGCTACCGTCGAAGTGAGAAACACTTTTAACACTGAGTTACCGTGGAAGTGAAACACTGTTAACACTGAACTACAGTGGAAGTAAAACACTGTTAACACTGAGCTACAGTGGAAGTGAAACACTGTTAACACTGAACTACAGTGGAAGTAAAACACTGTTAACACTGAGCTACAGTGGAAGTGAAACACTGTTAACACTGAGCAACCGTGGAAGTGAAAAACTGTGGTGGCGAACCATATTAGATATATATTAAATACTGAAATATGGTGCATGACAGTGTTATCATTAAGCTACTACAGTATGGTGTGTGTGGTGTTGACGACTGTTATACATTTAATACTGATATATGATGTATAGTGGATGATAGTGTTATCATTAACCTACTTTGAAAATACAATGTTTATACCGAGCTACGACAAGGTGTGGTTTTGTGTGACTGAGTCGTGTAGAATCGGCTATCATAGCTATTTTATCCAAAAACCAGGATAAAGTTAGGCCTGGCTCAGTTCTCAGCAACTAGAATATGGATGGGCGTGGTTTAGTTCTTAGGAACTAGAATATGGATGGGGTGGTTTAGTTCTTAACAACTAGAATATGGATGGGGGTGGTTTAGTTCTCAGCAACTAGAATATGGACGAGGCTGGTTCATTTCTCAGTAACCAGGATATGGTTAGACCTGGCTGAGTTCTAAGCAAGTATAATGTGGATGGGACTGGTTCACTTCTCACCAACTGGGATATGGATGAAACTGATTCAGTTCTCAATATTTAAAACAACAACTACTTGTGTTTCAACTTCCTAGGAGCAGGCAGTTGGTGGGAGGAATGGGTTAAGTCTTCATGTGTGGTAAAACAGCTTGAGATGGCAGCCTTGATCAGAGGAAAGGACAAGATACACCTTCACCAATATAGGAAAAACAAATCATACCAAGATCCTATTCAAGAACGTAAAAGTAAGAGTAGAGCGAGAGATATGGAGATGCTGTTTCTGTTTTTACTTCTATATAGACATTTTAAATTGTCTACATGTGAGTCAATAATGAGCGCCCTTTAGAATCAGGAGAAAATGTTACTCCTAAACTAAACTGCTGGTTAAGTTTCTTCATAAGATAAACTAGAACTGGGCGAGCGGAAAATTGGTCTTTTAATGCCCTGTACTAAACGGTTAGGAGGCGGCCAGTGGAGCGTGTGGCCTCGGCGCTGGGGGCCGTGATAAAGTAATCCTGCAGCGGTCAAGTAAATTGATCGTCAGTTCACGCTAATGAGCTTCGAGAGAAGCAAACACTTTGTGCGGAACGAATTCGTTTACGAGGATTTCCTTTGAGGATTAGAGCTGAACCCTGTCGGAATCTGCAGTGGACCAGAAAGGCAGATGAGACGGTGTTCTTTGTGGAGGCTTCGTTCGGAAAGGATCGCAACTGATAGCGCCTGCGGCCTGCTTTCAACAGAATCATTTTGTTTCTTTTAGCCTTGCTACATTCGGTAACAGTTACATGCACGTAGGTATGCAGTGGAGGTTGATTACTTTTTTTTTTTCTTTCCTTGACACAACAGTGGAGACCTAATTAAAGAGATAAACATTAAGTGAAACACGAGAAACTCTATGTCCCTTCCTGGTACCATCATTTCAGAAATTATGTCAGTGCTTCAAAAAAGAACAAAATAGGAATTTTTCAAAGTAAAAAGACAACTTGATCGAAATACAGTCTCTGTTAGGCCTGGCATGGCTTGGTGGCTAGGGCGTTAAGGCCGTAATCTGTGGGTCGCGGGTTCGAGTCCCCATCACCGAACATGCTCGTCCTTTCAACAGTGGGGCTCTATAATGTGTCGGCCAATCCCTCTATTCGTTGGTAAAAGAGTAGCCCAAGAGTTGGCGGTGGGTGGTGTAGACTAGCTACCTTCTTTCTAGTCTATCTCTGCTAACTTAGGGATGGCTAGCGCAGATAGCCTTCGAGTAGTCTCTGTGTTCCAAAGTCTCTGGTCCTCTAGTGGTAAGTTTGCTGACTTACAACACTAAATCCTGGAGTTTGATTTCTCGCAGCTGACGGAGATCATTCGCACTAAGGAAACAACAACAGCAACCAAATTATTTGAATAAAAGATAAGAGTACTTTGAAATTATCATCATTTACTTCTGTAAAAAAAAAAAACTTACCAGATAACATTATCAAGATCCAGCCTTCAACTTTCAATAAGCAATAATGTTTTGATGAGAAACATGTTCGTGGTTATAATACAAATATGTCTGGAAAAAAATGAAGAAGAAAGTACCTTTATAAGACGTTCGAATTACGATGGCTATTTTTAGACACTAGTTTGTTGTAACGTGGTTTGGTTTGGTTTTGAATTTCGCGCAAAGCTACACGAGGGCTATCTGTGCTAGCAGTCCCTAATTTAGCAGTGTAAGACTAGAGGGAAGGCAGCTAGTCATCACCACCCAATGTCAACTCTTGGGCTTCTCTTTTATCAGCGAACAGTGGGATTAACCGTCACATTATAACGCCCTCATGGCTGAAAGGGCTAGCATATATGGTGGGACGGGGATTCGAACCCGCAACCCT
>NW_013667159.1:3770-5483 GCF_000517525.1 Limulus polyphemus
TTGTTGATGAGAATAGAGCGAGCTTATATTTTCATCACCGTGAGCTTAGTGAGTTTGATCTGTTTCATCTGTTACGTCGGCTTAGTGAGTTTGATCTGTTTCATCTGTTACGTCGGCTGAGTGAGTTTGATCTGTTCCTCTGTTACGTGGACTTAGTGAGTTTGATCTGTTCCCTCTGTTACGTGGGCTTAGTGAGTTTGATCTGTTTCATCCGTTACGTCGGCTTAGTGAGTTTGATCTGTTCCATCTGTTACGTGGACTTAGTGAGTTTGATCTGTTCCCTCTGTTACGTGGACTTAGTGAGTTTGATCTGTTCCCTCTGTTACGTGGACTTAGTGAGTTTGATCTCTTTCATCTGTTATTGTTTGTTTGTTTGTTTTTAATTATTCACAAAGCTACACAAGGGCTATCTGTGCTCTGCCCACCACGGGTATCGAAACCCGGATTCTAGCGTTGTAAGTCCGCAGACATACCGCTGTGCCACTGGGGGGCTTCATCTGTTACGTGGACTTGGTGGGTTTGATCTGTTCCATCTGTTACATCGGCTTAGTGAGTTTGATCGGTTTCATCCGTTACGCAAGTTTAGTGGGTTTGATCGGTTTCTTCCGTTACACAAGAGTTTGATCTGGTAGAATCATAAAAATACCCGTCCCCAGTGACGAAAAAGGTTTAAATTATTCAATCAATTTAAATTATTTCATGGACTTTAAAAAGGTTAATCGTGTTGTACTCTTGGTTTTACTCAGAGTCAGAACTCTGAGCTACTTGTACCGCTCACAGCAAAAAGTAATTGTTGAGCATTTCAGTCATGCTAAGAGCCGCTCAACAATAACATACGGTAAATCTACGTTTTTATTCTTTAAGTTACGTCACATTTTGAAATGTGAATATTAGTGTGATTACTTCCTAACAGTTTAGTGTATAATATCCTGCTTGGGAAATAAAATTTGGCATCAACATTATTCATGACCGTTCTCCCGTCATTTCAAAAGTTTTGTCTCTGTGCGCAGCTTTTCAAACACAACGCGGGAAGCGGCCGCCGTGAAAGAATTACAATATGTATCACATAATTTCAATCAGCATTAACCGAGAAAGACTGAGGAAAGAAATTTGATCACCAATTAATACACAAAAAATCAGATTAGTTACAAAAGCATTTGTAATCAAGGCATATCTGTGAATTGACGACGTCAGTCTGATTCAAACTCTGACAAGTCGGAATGCAAGGTGATGCTTATGTGAAGAAAAAAAATACGTTTGTCCATTGCACAGTTTGTGTATTTCGTTTTTCAGAAACCCCAAAATGCATTTCTACAGGTTTTTTTTGTGTGTGTATGTTAATTTGTTTTTCAGGATCCCTGTTTAATGTATCTGGTATTTACTCTCCTCGCATGAACTGTCGCTAAATCAACAGTTTAGGGTAAAATAAATAGCTGATAACTCCAATACCAAATACATAATACCATGTTGGATGGCCCTCGCCCGTGCAAGTAGGGTATAAACTTAATTTTACTTATTGACTTACAATTTTAATGAAATGTTTTTTCACAAAGTTGTTAATTTCTATACAAAGTAATAGTTTATTTTTTAAGTGATTAAAACACAGGACTTGTGGTCTTATTAAACTGTTCAATGTTAACGAATGAAATTAGAACTATAAAGAGAAAGTTGCCTAGGTGATTAAGTTTTACGGTATAACATAAGTTGCCTAAG
>NW_013667159.1:6468-11089 GCF_000517525.1 Limulus polyphemus
GGTGATGTAACGGTAAAACAGGTTTTTACTGCAGTCTTTTGTCTCTATCATTCGATTTAATTCCTCGAACCCTTTCTAACTCACTATAAGTGGCATAACAAATGAAGTGATTATTTACTTCTGATCAAGTCAAGCTAGTTAGAGAAACCTGAACTAAAAATTAAACCAGCGATCAATATCGATTATTTAATAGACCATTCTCAATAGGACGATTGGAAATCGTAAACCAAAAAGTTCCAATAATCAGAATATATCGATTTATCAATTGTTTACTCTTGTCATTGGATTTCAAGTTCCTTTCTCAGTGCTGGACTATAGATCCCAGTTTTCCTACGTTCCTGCCCCATTTTCGCCCTAAAAATCATGGTTCCTAGTTTGGACCCTATTCGGTCTGACAAGAACATCACAAGTAGCCCAAGATCTGGCAATGAGTGATGTTAAATAACTGCTTTCCATCTAGTCTGTTACTTCAAACTTAGGGACGGCTAGCCCTGATAGCCCTCTTGTGGCGAAATTCCACAAACAAAACGTTTCCTTCTCACCGAAACAAATAATTTTGTCTCATCATCATCTTAAATAACTTGTTCGCAAAGGAATAAATTGATATTATGTATCATTAATGCTATGCATTCCTAAGATTCGTATATAAATCTTGGTGTAATGAGATGAACAAAGGTACTTTTTAAACGAAGTTCTGATTTAGTTGATGTTTTTAGTTATTGCTTTCAACCGAGTTTATGCAATATTATCTAGCATGAAAATGTTGCCTGGTTAACTTATATAATATTGTATATGTGTATTAATGTAGGATAATAGAAGTGATTAGTGAAAAAAATTAAAACAAACTTTACTTTCGAATACTTAAATAATTTCATAATATATTTTTGATTCGGGATAGTAATGACAACACCTTCTGTTGGGTTTTAAAAACTGTAGAGTCTTTAAAATGAATATTATTGTAAAATGTTACAGTTGTAACAATGTACTATATTAATAGTTCCGTTTTTGAATTTACTTACACTGTTTAAATATTATCTTGTTACAAGTTACAGCTTTTACATTAAGGTAGATTAGTTTTTAAACAGGTACAACGTTTCGAACACTGGTGCAATCATTCCCAAGTACACAAGTTTAAAAGGAGAAGAAGGTCAAGTCAGGTCAGGTTAAATTTATGTACTTGGGAATGATTGCACCAGTGTTCGAAACGTTGTACCTGTTTAAAAAACTAATCTACCTTAATGTAAAAGCTGTAACTTGTAATATAATGATGCACTATATTGTTAAGTATTGCAATAATGATGTACTATATTGTTAAGTATTGCAGCAATGATGTACTATATTGTTAAGTATTGCAACAATGATGTACTATATTGTTAAGTATTGCAAATTCAAATCACACTCTGGTGCCAAATACAACAGTTGGCTGGCGACACTAGTAATAACATACAACAGTTGGCTGGTGACACTAGTAATAACATACAACAGTTGGCTGGTGGCACTAGTAATAACATACTATAATGCTAGGTATCGCAAACAGATATAACACCCTGGTGTAATACGTTGAGGACAGAAGAAATGCGTAATTTACTCCAAAATATTCAAAATACGCGGTTTGGTCCAGTGGCACGACTTTGGATTTCGAAGTTGAAGAGCGGGATTCGAATCCATGCAATACCACAAAATAGTCCCTCAATCCGTTATCGTGGGCGGTAGGATCCTACTGACTGGCTGCCTTTTCTTTGGTCAGTAGTTAAAAATTAGGTACCAAACACGAATATACGTGCTCAAAAGAATAGCATATCATTATTCATTATTATACATATATTGAGAAATATGTTCTACTATTGAAACAAGTCAGCGGTACTCTTTCTAAAAATAGTGATGAAGAAATATAAAATGTGCAGTCAACCCAATCCCTTGGACCGGACCCTATATACAATGTGGTTGTCTTTTGGGCTGTTTACAACTGTCTTTTGTCATTCCATGTGTTATTTCAATAAAGAAAATTGCATTACATTTGTTTGTAAGCAAAAGAAACTGACTGCTATGCATTGTTGGCAAAACTGCTTCGGTTTCGAGCAATGGGTGCATCCAACACAACAGAGCGCTCAGGTTCGCTAAGCACCCTTGAGGATTTATTCCGTTGGATGCCACCGTTCCTTCTCATTTTACTAAGCGCAAGAAAAGACCGCTACGGAAGTTAGCTCTTTTTGACAGTTGTCAGTTCTATAAGAAGTGTCAAAATGAAGATATTCAATTTAATTCAAATCAATTTATTCGACATGGTACAATAAAATCATACCTGTGTATAATACCGACATGATATATATATAATACATAAATCGAACAACAACAAATATATATTCAAACACGTTTATCTCGTTAAGCGTTTTTTCCATTCATGTTCTTATCTCCGAAACATTTCTTTCGATCAGTTGAAGAAGAAAGTCCTGTGTGTGTGTGTGTTCCCTCACAAAAAAAAAGAGAAATTTTTGTTCTTAATAAGGTTTTTTTTTTCCTCAAATACAAAGTCGATGTTGATATGAACATGAAATTTTAGATAATTTAAAAAAATGAATAATTTTCCTGTAATGTACAGGAAAATTATAGTACATCATACAAGTATATGTACGGTCCTTCAAACATAAGCTGTTAATGAGAAACTATATGTACGGTCCTTCAAACATAAGCTGTTAATAAGAAAGTATATGTACGGTCCTTCAAACATAAGCTGTTAATAAGAAAGTATATGTACGGTCCTTCAAACATAAGCTGTTAATAAGAAAGTATATGTACGGTCCTTCAAACATAAGCTGTTAATAAGAAAGTATATGTACGGTTCTTCAAACATAAGCTATTAATAAGAAAGTATATGTACGGTCCTTCAAACATAAGCTATTAATAAGAAAGTATATGTACGGTCCTTCAAACATAAGCTGTTAATAAGAAATTATATGTACGGTCCTTCAAACATAAGCTGTTAATAAGAAAGTATATGTACGGTCCTTCAAACATAAGCTATTAATAAGAAAGCAGAATTATATTGCAAATTAAGTTATTGATTAACTAAACACTGACAAGATCTGCAGCAGAAAGGGTAGTGTTCTGGTAGATTACTGAATAAGCACAGCTGGATTATGTGCCAGAAAATGTCGAAAGTAATAAAACATCCCAGTGCTGTTTTGTTGTCTATCGTCTTAGCCCTAAAATCTGATGATCTGTGATATATATATAACACGAAATCTGTAAATAATTCTGAAGTGATGTAAGTATGTAAAAGAAATGCGTGGTACAAAACATGACGAGCAACAAAAGGTTTATTATTAAAAGTTAGAAATATTCAACAGATAATTTAGAAATGCAGATGGAAAACAACATTACTTGGCTATATTATGTGAATGTTATACTTAGCAATGGTTGAAACGAACTTTTTTAAAATTCTTGTAGTTAATTATAAAAAAAATAGAAACAAAATAGCGATTTGTCAAAAAATTTAGTAGGGGTTCAAGTGATAAATTTTAAGTTGATTTAGTTAATTATGAAAAATGATAGCAACAACATACTGCTTGCTTTGTTACAACAAAGTGAGGGTTCGAATGAAATATTCAACTACTTTTGTTATAACAGTTTCTATTGTTGGACGTGTTCTCTTTGTTATTGGACAGAAGAATGAATATTCCAATCCATCTAGTGATAATGAGACGTTTCATTTCTTCAACAATAATTTCTATAAGTTAGCTCAGCTATTATTCTCTTATAGGCCTAAACTCACAGTAGACACTAACAAGACAGTTGCAATTAGTTGCTGTTTTCTGGTTCTCTAAATAACGTACAAGGTTCTTCTTCGTAGCTTTTCGTCAAGAAAAGAAACTTAATATTCCAAACCTAAACTTACTGATTAATAAACTTAATTAAATAATAACTCACTCCTTCAAACTCAATGTTACTTAATAAAAGGCTCGAAAATCAATAATCATTTACTCTAGCCTAACTCGCGTTTTATTCTGTTAAAATCGTTTCCAAGAAGATTCTGGTCATTAGGTCACACCAATTACATGACGTCAAATCTCCCTCTGACGAAACAACAAAAAAAACAACAAAGTGTACATCAATTTCTAAATTTGCATTGTTTCTTGGCAATTATCACTCGACATTCTTCAACCAATGGTTTTATAAATAAAGACATCGAAACTGACCGTGCTTGTGGTTTAATTCCCATGGCAACAAAGAGTAAGAGCTATCTTACTCTTGCAGGTTTGAAATATGCTTAGCAATCAATGCAAATGTTTATTTACCGTTTAATGTACATGTTTTTAGTTACTTAAGGAGAAATTCGAGCCCAAGTATCCTTAGTGGGTCCATGTTTTAATAAACCCCTCTCAGTGATCGTATCATGAAGATCCAGCCCTTTGTCACTATTTAAGCACCACAGAACTATGCTGAACTATTACGCTATGCCTTTCTAGCTTACCCTAGATTTTCGAAACGTGTAAGAAAATGAGACAATAAGATTTAACGTAAATGATATTTCAAAAGATTTTTTTCGGTGTACAAATCTTGAAGATAGCTTTTATATGCGGAAACATCTGTTAGCTGAGTTCTTGCACATATTTTAAAATAT
>NW_013667159.1:11992-18790 GCF_000517525.1 Limulus polyphemus
GTCAAAGTGTTATAAATTGATTTACTAAGTATAAGGTCAAAGTGTTATAAATTGATTTACTAAGTATAAGGTCAAAGTGTTATAAATTGATTTATTAAGTATAAGGTCAAAGTGTTATAAATTGATTTACTAAGTATAAGGTCAAAGTGTTATAAATTGATTTATTAAGTATAAGGTCAAAGTGTTATAAATTGATTTACTAAGTATAAAGTCAAAGTAAATATTGTTTAGTGTCAAAACTGACCGTGATGCTATAAAAAAATTAATTTTTACTGAAAACATCACATTGTCTCTTGAAAAGTTCTTTTTTTTGTAACAATAGATAGATGTAGGCCCGGATAGGACCGCCAGAAATATTCTTGGTGGGCAGGCGGTCCAGAGAAAAAAGATGTTTTTTTTAAATACTGTCTAAATCGGGCTTAATCGGATGTCCAATATCTTATTAACAGTTTGTACTGTGAATGAGCAAAACATGGGTAATTACAATACTTTTAAAAAATTCTTTTTGGTGTCATTTTGTTTAAGCCCATGTAATTTTAAGGCCACATAACACTATACATTACTAAGATGCGTAATAAGTGTAATAAACATCGGCTTGTAAAGGAAAACTTTTACACAATGTATATTTTTTTACGTTTTAAGTTATATGCAGTATCCCGCTCAGTTTTATCAGGAATCTCTCTTCCCTACCCCCCAGTGGCACCGCGGTATGTCTGCAGACTTACAACGCTAGAATCAGGAGTTCGATACCCGTGGTGGGCAGAGCCCAGATAGCCCATTGTGTAGCTTTATGCTTAATTGCAAACAAACAAAAAACCCTCTTCCCTAATCTCATTGAAAAACTGATATAAAAATAATCCACAATCTGCTCCTGAATAGATGGTAAACATTTACACAAAATATATTTAAAACTGAATTTGAGTTTTCCAAGTCTACAAGTAAACACCAGTTAAAATCACGAACTAAGTGTATTGCATTATGGTAGAAACTGGAATAATGCCACTATCTTGATTGCACACACACACACAATGAACAGATATCAGCATTATTATGGTTTCCTTATTCTGCTTGAAATGTAATGAACTATAAACAACCATTAAAAACACCCCAGTGTACACGTGTCCAGACGTTTACATCACATAAAACTCGGAAAGATTGCTCACAACAATCCATCGCAAACACCAGGAGGGGTTTCGATACCCCCTCCACTTTGAGGCTATCATCTGTATGTGATTATGTACTGTCGTGAGTGGTGTTGTCATCATCGTCTCAAGTGGTATCCAGATTACAGCCATAATCATGTTTCAGATCTTGGAACAGTTTTACACAGGGACACGCTGGATATCTAATCTAGTTTTGGTGCTTATCGTGCTCAGTTGTTGGTTACTTATTGTGTCGAAACCACTCCAGTTGGAAGCTTTTTAAAAGATAACAATTAGCTAACGTTCTCTATTCTCAGACCCCAAAGTCAATTAGTCACATACACAACCAAGAATTACGGACAATAGAGGCATATACCGGTTTTTGATCGAGATAAGTGAGGTATAGAAATGAGAATAGAATTCTGTGCCTAATCGGTTTAATCATCACATTGCCGGCTTAATTTATGAAATTAATTACACATCTGGGCAACATCAGTATCTTGAAATATTAGGAAGTGTTTCTAAATTAGTAATTAAAACTATAAACATACTTTTCAAATTAGGATAATTCGAAAACTAGGATCATTCTCAGCCCTAGAGATCTACTAACAAGAACTAATTGAAATATTTTAAATTGATTGGTGCTTTATAATAATATCAGAATTTCAAGACATTGAGACTTGGTAAATTAATTTATAAATATGTAATACAACTAAATAACAAGATTAAAGAGATACAAAACAAACCAACATGTGACAGACATAATATATATACATTATATTTAGACCAGAATACTGACAGAAAAATAAATGTATAGAAGAATGAGAAATTTACGCATACACGGAGAAAACATTTATAAAGAATGATACACATTTTGGTACAAAAGAAAAGATTTGGAATTTCAAACGAAACTGAAACTGAAAAATAACTTGTTTAAAATGTAATCGAAAATTTACAGTGGTTTAAATGTAAAAAATTTTGTAACGTCGTCTCGTTTCTTTCTTCCCTGGTTGTTTCAATACACCGATATATTTATTGATTACAGGACAAATGAAACGTGAAAACGTTTTGTACCAGCTCCAATGGAAAAGAATAATACAACAGTTAAATTCAACTACGAGTGGTGCCAAGATGCAGAATTTGTGTGTTAACATTTCAATTTATAAAACTTCGTTAGCATTCATTATCAGCATATCAGATAAATATTAGTTTAAATTCTCGATAAGCTATAAAGCTACAGTTCTGTTGTTTGAGAGATATATTTGGCAATTAAAAATCAGTATAGAATACTAAACATCGTATGGATAACTTACTTAGATTGTTCCGAAGATGGATGATGTTTCAGATCACGTGCGTGCTCCTTCAAACATCATCCATCTTTCCAGCTATCATACCCACAGATCTTCAGCATTCCAGGTTTCTATCCTTTTGAGTAATTTGCTAAATCAAGAAGACATTCAAGAAAAGCGACTTAATTATACAAATTTAACTACAAATATGTGAGAAGTGATGTATTTGTTTTCCTTTAGCAATGAATGCCAACATGTACTACGAATCATTATCCCCCACATAGACATAGTTCCGTAGGCCTAAGATACCGTTAAATGTCTTTTACGAGTTTTCATGCGTATACAAGTAATCAGTACTTTCAAATACGTAGTATATGTGTTTCATTTTCAGACCTAAAAAATATCTCCTGTTGTAATATAACTGTTTGAAAGTTCGTGTTTTTATATGTATCTCGATTTTTCCTCATATCTTATATTCAAAAATGAAATATACATATAACAGGCAACTCCATCCTAAATCATAAAAAAATAAACATTGATTACTTTAACGAATAATCAGTCAATCCTTACAAAATCAGAAAAAATCATCCCAGAGCAGATGAACCTACCCTTGAAACGGCGCATTTTGAAACTTCCTTACAGCAAATAACGCCTCACATAAAAATCAAATATTAAATGACGTTTTTCATGGGTTACCAGATTGGATAAGCTAACGAGTAGTTGACAAATCACTGTGGTTGTTACTTTCACAACAATAATCTTATTTTCTTACTCGGTTCAAAATTTCTAACAAGTAGTTGACAAATCACTGTGGTTGTTACTTTCACAACAATAATCTTATTTTCTTACTCGGTTCAAAAGTTCTAACGAGTAGTTGACAAATCACTGTGATTGTTACTTTCACAATAATAATCTTCTTTTCTTACTAAGTTCAAAAGTTCTAACGAGTAGTTGACAAATCACTGTGATTGTTACTTTCACAATAATAATCTTCTTTTCTTACTAAGTTCAAAAGTTCTAACGAGTAGTTGACAAATCACTGTCATTGTTACTTTCACAATAATAATCTTCTTTTCTTACTAAGTTCAAAAGTTCTAACGAGTAGTTGACAAATCACTGTGATTGTTACTTTCACAATAATAATCTTCTTTTCTTACTCGGTTCAAAAGTTCTAACGAGTAGTTGACAAATCACTGTGATTGTTACTTTCACAATAATAATCTTCTTTTCTTACTCGGTTCAAAAGTTCTAACAAGTAGTTGACGAATCACTGTGGTTGTTACTTTCACAACAATAATCATCTTTTCTTACTAAGTTCAAAAGTTCTAACGAGTAGTTGACAAATCACTGTGATTGTTACTTTCACAATAATAATCTTCTTTTCTTACTAAGTTCTAACGAGTAGTTGACGAATCACTGTGGTTGTTACTTTCACAACAATAATCTTCTTCTCTTACTACCGTCAAGAAGTGGCTAATAAAATAAGAACAGTAGTAATGTTACTGCCGTCAAGAAGTGTTCGCACGAACATGTGTGGCTAATAAAAGTAAGAACAGTAGTAATGTTACTGCCGTCAAGAAGTGTTCGCACGAACATGTGTGGCTAATAAAAAGTAAGAACAGTAGTAATTTACTGACGTCAAGAAGTGTTCGCACGAACATGTGTGGCTAATAAAGTAAGAACAGTAGTAATGTTACTGCCGTCAAGAAGTGTTCGCACGAACATGTGTGGCTAATAAAGTAAGAACAGTAGTAATGTTACTGTCGTCAAGAAGTGTTCGCACGAACATGTGTGACTAATAAAGTAAGAACAGTAGTAATGTTACTGCCGTCAAGAAGTGTTCGCACGAACATGTGTGGCTAATAAAGTAAGAACAGTAGTAATGTTACTGCCATCAAGAAGTGTTCCCACGAACATGTGTGGCTAATAAAGTAAGAACTGTAATAATGTTACTGCCATTAAGAAGTGTTCCCTAATAATGTAACAACCTTTTGTTACTTCTCTTAGTTCGAAAGAAAGGGCAGAAGACATTACACAAATGAAAACGTCCACAGTATTCGTTCTTGTAATAACATCTATGAATAGTTTTATTTTTCAAACTCCCCTCCCCCCCCCTAATGTGTTTATGTACGTTTGTTTTATAGCAAAAACACATTGGGCTATCCTGTATGTCCACCGCAGGAACTTGAACCCGGATTTTAATGCTGTAAGTCCGTAGACTTATCGCTGGCTCCCAGTGGTAGGCAGAACACAGATAGCCCATTGTATAGCTTTGTGCTTAATTACAAATAAATAAAAATTACACTTCACCAACATAATCTAGCTCAACCCCAAACAATTGTAGTTAAAGCACTTCGATAATACATATAGCGTCTCAACCAATAGTATGTCTGTCGTATTCGATTCGCCAAACTGATGAGCCCTAATATTGAGTGACAGGGCTTGTCGGCACTGGATATAGTAGATATGATGTTGTGGATGTTTGATTATACGCTATTCTTTCACTCAGAAATTCTTATAATACCAAACTACAAAAAATACTATGAAGACAAAACCAACAAAGGTTCTGAGGATTTTACCCCTTTTACAGTGACAGCATATATGAAAAAGTTAAGCTGTATACTAGAAATGAGTTCATCTGCATAATTAGGGGTATTTATCTTAATAAAAGAACGTTCCTCTCAGGCCAAAGAGTTTCTGTACATCATTTTCCTCAAAATATAATGAGGTCGAGAAACATTTGCAAAGTCCTCAATGAATTGACATTTTTGAACTGCATATCCAAAACTACCAACATTTATTTAAATACACTGAAAACATATTTATATGTATACGATCCAAACAGCGTGGACATCATGCATTGTTAAAATCCTTGCGATTTTCTTTTAATTGTTTAGTAATATCTCATATTTTTTCATCCAAAATAATCCGATGTATTTTTATCAGAATTTATGATATTGTTCACAAATGTGGAGTAAAGGTTAAGAAGATAATCCGATGTATTTTTATCAGAATTTGTGATATTGTTCACAAATGTGGAGTAATGGTTAAGAAGATAATCCGATGTATTTTTATCAGAATTTGTGATATTGTTCACAAATGTAGAGTAATGGGTTAAGAAGATAATCCGATGTATTTTTATCAGAATTTGTGATATTGTTCACAAATGTGGAGTAAAGGTTAAGAAGATAATCCGATGTATTTTTATCAGAATTTGTGATATTGTTCACAAATGTAGAGTAATGGGTTAAGAAGATAATCCGATGTATTTTTATCAGAATTTGTGATATTGTTCACAAATGTGGAGTAATGGTTAAGAAGTTTTATTCCACTTAGTCCTATGGCTGAGGGAGGGGAGAATCATGTGGACATTTTATGCCTGGATAATTAATCTTCATACGTCATAAGGACATCACACGAGGTTCATAAAAATCCAGGATAGACATTTGGAATCTGCAATAAGGGAGAAATTCAAGATGGCCACCAAGATGGTCCCTGACAGAAGCAAATATTCATACCTCATGTTCTAGAGCAGATATCACAATGATTTTGGTGTATAGATTTAAGTTTGGGTGTCAAGGAAAGCACTGGCAACATTAACAACAAAATTAATCCTGACCCATTTGATAAATTCAAGATGGCAGCCACAAGGAGTAAGTAGCCGCATCTCATGTTCTGGTGTAAAAAATGAAATTAGTCCTTAGATGTCTGAGATGTTTAAGATTGCCACCAAGATGGGCACCATCATATGCAATAAATGCCTTTTAGGAGACAATGGTGTCCAGCGATATGTGAGTCTTGTTAAAGCTGTCTATTTCATGTGACTGGAGTTTTAATAAATGTTCATATTATTTCAAACATATACCCAGATATCAATAAATGAAAACTAAACTAATATAAAAATATTAACACAATATATCTGGTCTAGATCTGGAGTTGACATCCTCTTACAGAAAGTTTGACGTCATGGTGTGTCATGTCTTCCTTTCCTGTGCCGCTCTGACGCAGGAGGTGCAGGAGACACTACAAGTTACATACTTCTTGAGAAGCGATGTAGTATACACTACAAGTTACATACCTCTTGATAGGAGGTGCAGGAGACACTACAAGTTACATACTTCTTGAGAAGCGATGTAGTATACACTACAAGTTACATACCTCTTGATAGGAGGTGTAGGAGACACTACAAGTTACATACTTCTTGAGAAGCGATGTAGTATACACTACAAGTTACATACCTCTTGAGAGGCGATGTAGTATACACTACAAGTTACATACCTCTTGAGAGGCGATGTAGTATACACTACAAGTTACATACCTCTTGAGAGGAGGTGTAGTATACACTACAAGTTACATACCTATTGATA
>NW_013667159.1:19539-34791 GCF_000517525.1 Limulus polyphemus
ATATTTACAAGTAGTGTCCCCTACAGAGGAGTACTTGGTACAGATATTTACAAGTAGTGTCCCCTACAGAGGAGTACTTGGTACAGATATTTACAAGTGGTGTCCCCTACAGAGGAGTACTTGGTACAGGTATTTAAAAGTGGTGTTTCCTACAGAGGTGTACGTGGTACAGGTATCTACAAGTGATATTCCTTACAAGACGATGGATCAGCTTCATTAATACAAATACTACAGTTCAGAGAATACAACATTTTCTAAGCTGCCAACAACCAGATTTGCTATCACAGGGCATATTATACGTGCGTTCTATGCTGTACATTTGCACTTCATTTGTTTGGCCAATCATGATCTAGACCCGAAAAAGTATGGCTTCGAGGTCCTGGACTGCTTGTACCAAATATGTGCAAGCGGCTAGTGCCAGATGATCTACCCCAGAGTTGCACATGCACAAAGTGTTCTACCACCTGCCGCTGCTTATGTCGTGATCAGGGTATGACATGCTGCATTTACTGAAAGCATAAAAAATTCCAATTGGATGAAAGATTTTAGAAAAAAAATTCTAATGTTCTTTGAAGGGTGCCTGCGACAACGTCACCGTCAAAATGACCGTTTCATTGTTGTTCAATGTTCTTGTATGCTCTGCATTGAACTGTTGGTCTGGAACTGACATAAAATTATTGGATATGATATATTTTTCCAGTACATACATGTTTATATGGTTCACTAACTGTGTATAGTTTGTTATATGTACATGTAATGTTTCTCAACTAAATAGATCAACTTCAAGTCACCTAACATTATAACGTGTGATTAATTTTAGTAAAAGATAAATCTTTCTTTATACACTTTTGTGGTTGAATGCTAATAAATGCTTAAGGTGTGTAGTGTGTTGTCAATATATTTTCAAATGTTTGAAGCAATTCACAGTCGCACGTCTGCTATACATGAAGTACTTTCTCACTACGATGGCCATTCTAAATATCTTTAAAGCTAAGGACTAATTGTATTCTATATAACAGAAACGAGTTCCTTAGTCCCCAAAACCTATATCTTAGCATCAAAATCTGTTCTAGAACATGAGATATGAATATTTACCTCTTGCGTCTGCCATCTTGGCTACCATTTTGAATAACTCATATGGGTCAAGACTGATTTTGTTGCTAATGTGTCCAGTTGTTTACTTGAGCCAAAAACCTATATTTAGACATCAAAATCGTTGTGCTATCTGCTCCAGAACACAAGTTATGGTTATTTACCTCTCACGGAAACCATCTTGGCAGCCATCTTGCATATATCCTTATTGCCAGCTTCCAAAATGTTGACCTTGGAATTTTAAGAACCTCCCATGAAACCTTTATGAAGTATAAAGAATAATTCTCAGGGCGTGAAAATGTTCGCAGGACCACCTCAGTCAATGGACTGTGAAGTAATGATTAACAGGTTTTAGTCCACTGCGAAGTAATGGTTAACAGATTTATAAAAGTAAACATTCCTTAAAATCACCTAAAATACGAACCCTCGAAACATAAACAATACTTTTTAATTACGTTGAAAACAGTGTCAACGAAATAAACATTTTATTGGTGGTCCCTACTAAACCAGACAGGGGACGTCGCTAGGTACTTAAAAGATGCGGGGCTTGGGCCTATAGAAGCGGGAATTTTCGGCGTTTCAGAATGATATCGATCATGCTTTTCTATTCTGATTTTCAGACACCAAATGGGAATTCGGGGCTCTATCAAATAGAATCGGACACGGGACCCGTTTGCCAGCACCTAGCAACGCCTCTGAAATCAGATAAAACTAGGCTAGTAAGAAATACATTAAGCCTAATAGATTGTTGTTACTAAATCAGATAAGACTAGGTCAGTAAGGAACACATATATATTTGTTACTAAATCAAGTATAACTAGGCCAGTAAGAAACTCGCCATACACATATATATTGTTGTTACTTATCAGATAAGACAGGACGAGTAACAAACTCGCCAGACACATATATATATTGTTGTTACTAATCAGATAAGACTAGACCAGTAAGGAACACGTCGTACACATATAGATTGTTGTTACTAATCAGATAAGACTGGACCAGTAAGGAACACGCCAGGCACATATATATATTGTTGTTACTAATCAGATAAGACTAGACCAGTAAGGAACACATCGTGCACTTGTAGATTGTTGTTACTAATCAGATAATACTAGACCAGTAAGGAACACGTCGTCCACGTATATATTGTTGTTAATAAATCATATAACACTAGACCAGTAAAAAACACATCGTACACATATAGATTGTTGTTACTAATCAGATAAGACTGGACCAGTAAGGAACACGCCAGGCACATATATATATTGTTGTTACTAATCAAATAATACTAGACCAGTAAGGAACACGTCGTACACATATATATTGTTGTTACTAATCAGATAAGACTAGACCAGTAAGGAACACATCGTGCACTTGTAGATTGTTGTTATTAAATCATATAAGACTAGACTAGTAAGGAACACGTTGTACACATATATATTGTTGTTACTAATCAGATAAGACTAGAACAGTAAAGAACACGCCAGGCACATATATATTGTTGTTACTAATCAGATAAGACTAGAACAGTAAAGAACACGCCAGACACATATATATATTATTGTTACTAATCAGATAAGACTGGACCAGTAAAGAACACGCCAGGCACACATATATATTGTTGTTACTAATCATATAAGACTGGACCAGTAAGGAACACGACAGACACATACGTATATATTGTTGTTACTAATCAGATAAGACTAGACCAGTATTTCAACTAATGGAACCACCTAAGAATTATAGGATTCAGATCAAGTAGTATTTCAACTAATGGAACCATCTAAGAATTATAGGATTCATGTCAAGTAATATTTCAACTAATGGAACCATCTAAAAATCATAGGATTCAGATCAAGTAGTATTTCAACTAATGGAACCATCTAAGAATTATAGGATTCAGATCAAGTAGTATTTCAACTAATGGAACCATCTAAGAATTATAGGATTCAGATAAAGTAGTATTTCAACTAATGTAACCATCCAAGAATTATAGGATTCAGATAAAGTAGTATTTCAACTAATGGAACCATCTAAGAATTATAGGATTCAGATCAAGTAGTATTTCAACTAATAGAACCATCCAAGAATTATAGGATTCAGATCAAGTAGTATTTCAACTAATGGAACCATCTAAGAATTATAGGATTCAGATCAAGTAGTATTTCAACTAATGGGACCATCTAAGAATTATAGGATTCAGATCAAGTAGTATTTCAACTAATAGAACCATCCAAGAATTATAGGATTCAGATAAAGTAGTATTTCAACTAATGAAACCATCTAGGAATTATAGGATTCAGATCAAGTAGTATTTCAACTAATGGAACCATCTAAGAATTATGGGATTCAGATCAAGTAGTATTTCAATTAATGGAACCATCTAAGAATTATAGGATTCAGATCAAGTAGTATTTCAACTAATGGAACCATCTAGGAATTATAGGATTCAGATCAAGTAGTATTTCAACTAATGGAACCATCTAAGAATTATAGAATTCAGATCAAGTAGTATTTCAACTAATGAAACCATCTAAGAATTATAGAATTCAGATCATGTATTATTAAAAATCAGCTTCCCCTCATGGTAGCTTAGAAAAACTCAAATGGTTAGTCAGACAACTAGTTTCACAGAATGGAGAAAATAAACCACAGAACAATAGATGTTTCAACTGTAACTTGGAAGGAAATATTGCTCAGAACGTCAACACAAGCCTGTAGGGTACAAAAACTCCCAAAGGATTTCAGAAAAAGAGAACTGATATAAATGTAGGAAGAACGGCCATTACAGCCAGTTCTGTGATAAATCAGCAGCTGTTAATAATTCAAAGACACAATACCCTAAGCATCAGTCATCGAGCCCATATAGATCAAAGGAGACAATAAAAAGCTAACCAGACCTAATAAAAACAGGAATTATCTGATATTATGTGGCAAAGCTCAGATAAGAATATTTCTTATGAGATAATAAGTTCACTATATAAAGAAACCAGTCCATGAGTTAATGGGTTTAGAGATGGAAAATTTCGTAGTATGTCAATTTGCGATGATTCTACAGCTACAATAGTTTAAATCAATTTGCTAATGAAAGGTGAGAAATTGTCTTTAGCGATACTCTAAAAAGATGGATTGATGGAAACAGCAAGGGAACATAAAGTTTCAACAAGAGGAAGGTCAGAAGCTACTCTTCCTATAGGAAACTTATTTACACCTCATGATGTGGAAGATTACATATTGGAAACTGACTTCATACAAAGATTATAAGATTTTACTAGCTTCAAATATATTCACAATCTATGACCAAGAAATCCCTGCGATCGACATTGCTATTGCTTTACCAGAAGATGACCTTCCAGTGACAACAAGGAAAGCTATCATCGTACCACTACGAAATGCTCATATCAGAATTTATTAAATATAAATTTACATCTAGTGATTGGGTTATAGTAGAACCAAACACATCAGCATATCCTGAGGATTAATGGTTTGAAAAACACCCATAGATCAGAAGGATGATGGTGTCATAATTTGGGCCGTGAACTCAAAAAGCAATAAACCTCGAGTCAAGTCTGAATGGGACATTGCAAGATGTGAAGCTGTAAATGTGGTACTTCCATATCAGAGGACATCAGAAGTATAATAACAAATCTTCAAACCTCACTTACAAAACCTGTATAACTGGAGCTGAAGATTTATTGCAGCTAATCAATGACATATATTCACATGATTTGCTCGAAGAATATTAAGATACCTTCTCCATAGGTTATCATGACTTAGGCCAAACAAATAAATTATACCATAAGATTGATACTGGAGATGCAATTCCAATACATCAGTTTGCCATAGGACTTGCACTTGCAAAATAAGCTGAGACCTCTCAAAGAAATAGGAGCCATTAGGCATCTCCTGTGAAGACGAAAGATGGGCTCATTATGTTCTTCATGGACTACCAGAAGGTGGATAAAGTTACAAAGAATTATGACTACTCACTGTCCAGTACTTACTCTACTCTAGATGACCTGTCTTGATCATAATGGTTTTCAATGTTGAATCTTAAAAGTGAACATTGACAAGTGCAAGTCGATGAAGCAGGTAGAGAGAAGATAGCCTTTGCTGCAAGAAATGGATTGGAACAGTATATTGTGCTACCATTTGAATTATGTAATGCTCATGCTGCATTCCTATGATTAATCGAGTGCTCTCTTTCTAAACAAACCTGAAACATTTTATTAATCTACATTAATGATGTAATCACACATGTGAAGCTCTTTGATAATGCTTATGATTGGCTAAGGAAAGTTCTGGAAAGGCTAAAAGCTGAATCTCAAGAAATGTGAACTGTTTTATCAACGGGAAAGTTTCCTGTGACTCATAGTCAGCAGAGAGGGATTTTTAAAGACCCACCTAAGGTTGAATCTATCTAGGATTGACTTCCAGCAAAAAACTTCTGTAAAGTAAGAGGATTTATTAGACTGTGTTCTATCATAATTTTGCAATATTTTTCTCAAACATAACTCATTCCCTACAGAGATTAATTACCACACAAATAAGTTTTGTTAGACTTCTAATTATGAACAAACATTCAACAAACTGAAGAAGAATTATCAACCAATCCTGTATTAGCATACTCAACTGATGAAGGTATACTGATTTTGCAGTGGGAGAAGTGTTATCAGAAGTACAACACCGAAAACACGTGATTTCCCAGTATAGTAAAGCAGTGAGTCTGCGAAAAAGAGGTACTGCGTAGTTTGCAGTTCTTAAATCATTTCCATCATTACCTATATGAACTAAGGTTTATACTCCAGATAGATCATTCAGCATTGAAGTTGCTCCAAAATCTTTGGAACTACAACCTTTACATTATACATGTCCAGGACAGAACCATGAAAATGCTGACACATTATCCCAAAGCTCATGTATTAATGAAGAATGTAAACATTCTGAAAAGAGTGAAGCATGAGATAGCAAGAATTACCAACCTAAGGTATAGTCCAAGATAATACATAGACATGTGATGATGAGGAACTGGTGTGACTCAAAACTCCACTGAAAGGTGCTCAAGAAAAAGATAAGAGTTTGAAACCAATTATTGAGTAAATCAAGAATAGTACAGAAAATCCCTCATAAGAAATAATCACTTCGTACAGTCCAAAGAAAATAGTTGTACTGGGCCTGGTGAGATTCATCATGTCTACAAAAGGATATTGTTATGTCGGTAATGAAGAGATACTAGAGAACAAACGAGTAACAGTATAAATATAAGAGTAAGTTAATTAAACAGTGAAATGGTGAATTAATAAGTAATCAATTACATTTCATTTCAGTGTTAGTAGTAAATTAGTGTGTTTGTCAATAAGATATTCAGACAGCGTGTTTGGTAATCTTATCGACTGATTACAAATGAAATTCTCCAAATATGTTTAATTGTAAGTTAGTCATGCCACTAGTCTTGAAATTTCTGTTTAAACGTTGTTCGTGAAGTTTGGCCTATTAGTAAACACAGCCTGAAGCAAATATCATTAAGATCTAGATTAATTCGCTATAGTTACATGGACTGGACAAGTAAACAAAAGAACCCACCCAAGCATAGAACATGTTACAATAGACTCTTATTACTAAATCTGGTAAAATTAAGTCAGTAAATAACACATTTTTACATGTAGAATGTTGTTAATAAATGAGATAAATCCAGGCCAATAAGAAACACGTAATACGTATAGACATTTGTTATTAACTCAAATATAACTGGGTCAGTAAATAACACATCGTATTTATATATTGTTGTTACTAAGCTAGATAAAACTAGACCAGAAAGGAAAGCATTGTACGCATTGATTGGTGTTAATAAATCATCTAACACTAGGCTCGTAAGGAACATATCACGAGTTTAGGTTATTGTTATTAAATCAGTCAAAACTATGCCAGTACTTGTTTATTTTATTTATTGTTTGTTTGTTTGTTTTTGTTGTTTTTTTTGGTAAGTATTGAAACTCGGTTTTTAGCGTTATAAATCTACTGGGGAATTAGACCAGTAGTAAACACATTTTGCATTTAGATGGGTTTACATCAGATAAAACTAATGTCCTAATAAAACGACCACTTTTTTATAATAATAAAAGCAGTGTATTTGCTGTTCCAATAACATTAATCTTAGGCCTCAGGTCGTGAATAAAAGCAGTGTATTTGCTGTTCCAGTAACATTAATCTTAGGCCTCAGCTCGTGAATAAAAGCAGTGTATTTGCTGTTCCAATAACATTAATCTTAGCCCTCAGCTTGTGAATAAAAGCAGTGTATTTGCTGTTCCAATAACATTAATCTTAGACCTCAGCTCGTGAATAAAAGCAGTGTATTTCCTGTTCCAATAACATTAATATTAGGCCTCAGTTTGTGAATAAGAGCAGTGTATTTGCTGTTCCAATAACATTAATCTTAGGCCTCAGCTTGTGAACAAAAGCAGTATATTTGCTGTTCCAATAACATTAATCATAGGCCTCAGCTCAGGAGTGAACAAGTTCTCCTTTATTTGGAAAGTTATGTTCATCATTGGCCTTTGCTGAGGTCTTAAATCATTTGTAATGGACAACACGGTCAAATTCTCCTCGGGCATGTTCAAGGACACTTGAGTTAATAAGGGATCTTAGGTTAGCATGTTTTTCACTCAAAGCTAAGCCTGTTAGGGATCCTAAGTTATTTTGTACAATTTGAAAAGCTCTGGAAATTATTTTCACATCAACATGTTTTGTAATATTAAAACTCAGAGTAGTGGTATAAATTCGAATGCTTCTAATAATTATAATTGTGAATGTAATTTTTTTCTAAATTAAAGTCTTGAAGAATTTACAACTTTAAAGAATTTAAATAAAAACAATAGTATTGCCATTTTTAAATCTGATAAAGGAAACACCATTGTAATACTAGATGAAAATGAACATTTAAAGAAAGCTGAAAATGCTTTAAGTGATTCTTTTAAATTTCTGAAGTTGGATCACAATCTTAGTGATAAAATAGAAGCAAATTTGCAAAGATCATATTCTTGATGAAAGACAGTATTTGAACGTTAGATCATCATTTTTTATGGTCTACCTGAAATTCATAAAGAAGAACGTTCATTTCGACTCATAGTTTCCAACACTGAAATTCTAACCATGTTTTAACTTGTTATTAGTTGATTTTCTGAAGAATTTTTACAACTAATGCAATCACTACTCTAAAGGATAGCTTTGAATCTCTTACGAAATATAACAATGAAAACTTGCTAATAATGTGATGGACATTGTGCTAGTTCTTAGGTAGGATCAGTACATAAAAATATAACAATAAAAGCTTGCTAATAATGTGATGGACATTGTGCTAGTTCTTATGTAGGATCAGTACATAAAAATATAACAATAGAAGCTTGCTAATAATGTGATGGGCATTGTGCTAGTTCTTAGGTACATAAAAATATAACAATGAAAGCTTGCTAATAATGTGATGGGCATTGTGCTAGTTCTTAGGTAGGATCAGTACATAAAAATATAACAATGAAAGCTTGCTAATAATGTGATGGGCATTTTGCTAGTTCTTATGTAGGATCAGTACATAAAAATATAGCAATAGAAGCTTGCTAATAATGTGATGGGCATTGTGCTAGTTCTTAGGTAGGATCAGTACATAAAAATATAACAATGGAAGCTTGCTAATAATGCGATGGGCATTGTGCTAGTTCTTAGGTAGGATCAGTACATAAAAACATAACAATAGAAGCTTGCTAATAAAGTGATGAGCATTGTGCTAGTTCTTATGTAGGATCAGTACATAAAACTATATCTTTAGAAGAGACTTATCATCTAAGTGCTAATCTGGTTTACGACGATGTTTTCAACAATGCGACTGTTCCAAGATCAGTTTTTTTATTAATAAACGTTGCCATTAAAGAATCTCACTCTATTTTGAAAGGAGAGCTTTATTATAAGTAGACGGTGTTGCTATGGTTTCGAAATGGAGCCACTTTTGGCCAATCTGTTTGTGTATTTTTATGAAAAACAATAGTTAGAAAATTGCCAGAAACAGTCTAGACCTCTCCACTGCTATAGGTATGCTAATTACACATTAACCCTCTTTGAGAACTCTGATCAAGATTCTCAACTTCTTCAATATTTTAACAGTAAATATAGCAGTATATCGTTTACTGTGGAGCATCAGGACATTTTAATCAATAATAATAATGGTCACTTTAAATGTGAAGTGGTGGGCATAGCTCAGACAGTCCATTGTGTGTAGCTTTGTGCTTAATAACAAACATATAAACAAACGTGAAGTGGTGGGCACAGAAAAAATAGCCCATTGTGTAGCCTTGTGCTTAACTTCGTAATTACAAACAACCAAATATTATATGATTATTAAAAATCAATTTAAAAATGTAATTAGCAGGTAGAGTTGAGATGTGTGTTTAGACCTAATTATTGCCTGCGGTTTTATTTGAATTTAAGGACAGAATTTCTGTTTTACAGTCCTCATCTGTAGTTTATAAATTTACTTGTGTGTTGTTGTCAGCAAAATCATATCGGTACGACTAATAGAAAATTGTTAACTCGAGTGAAAAAACATGCTAACGTAAGATTCCTTATTAAATCAAGTGTATTTGAACATGCACTAGTATAATGTGACGTTGTTGTCCATTTTAATTGATTTAAGACCTTAGTAATGCCTGCGAATAAAAGATAATTGTTCATTCATGAGCTGAGGCCTGAAATTTGTGTTATTGGGATATCGAGTAAATAGATAAAACTAAACCAGTGAAGTACACATTGTGAATAGATATTGTTGTTACTAAATCAGATAAATCTAGGACAGTGAAGAAAGCATTGTGAATAGATATTGTTGTTACTAAATCAGATAAATCTAAGACAGTGAAGAAAGCATTGTAAACAGATATTGTTGTTACTAAATCAGATAAATCTAGGGCAGTAAAGAAAGCATTGTGAATAGATATTGTTGTTACTAAATCAGATAAATCTAAGACAGTGAAGAAAGCATTGTGAATAGATATTGTTGTTACTAAATCAGATAAATCTAGGACAGCGAAGAAAACATTACTATATAAATATGTAATACTGTTTTTTAGTCCTAGAAAATAACTAGCACCCTAATACCAGTTTCAGTGATGAATGTGTACAAGAATCTACTGTAGTAGTAGTTATCCCCGCACTTGCCAGGCACGCCGCCAGAGCGACGCGAGTATGGACCTTGGGGAGGGAGAGACGATGATGCTACCAAAGACGATGACGTCATAGTTCCATAAAGTGTCACCAGAGGGGCGTTGTTAGGGACGCGTTGCTATGCCGCCGTGACAGGCGGTCGTGACGGACGATTACTTAATAGTTCAACGAAGTTGAACCAGACGATATGTTGCTAGGGTACTATGAAAGAAGGCCAGGACGTCATACTTCCACACAATGTCACCAGAGTGTGCATGTTCTTGATCAACGTGTCTCAAAATAACTATATTTACACAGTCGGTAAAAACACTAATTCATTAGTTAATTACATTTCTTCACCATTTATATTTAAATCGTCTTGATAAAGAACGTTTATTTAAATATCACACATATCATAATTAAAACTTACTGTTTGACTCTTTAATTATAAATCAAGTGATTATTACAAAGATTTTCGGTAACATGATTGTAATAAAAAATTCTGAACACAATATTTCGTTTTAACAATTTTTTAATTTTCTCAAATAAAGATTTTGCAATCTGATCTACATAAAAAGACATATCTATTAAGGACGTATTTATATGTAAACGTTTTGCTACAAAATCATGAACAAACATATTATTACTATCTTAGTAGCCCCCCAGTGTCACAACGGAATGTCTGCGGACATACAACGCTAGAAACTGGGTTTCGATACCTTTGGTAGGCATAGCACAGATAGCCCATTTTGTAGCTTTGTGCTTAACTTCAAACAAACAAAGTATCTTAGTAGGATCCAAATTTAGATAGGAAGTTTCATTTCGACCCATGTCAACAACGTTAATAAGCATAATATAGACAATATTGTCCATACACAGACGAATGTGGTCTTTGCAGTACGTGTTTGTTGTAAGTCTACGTTTGACAGTTTTATTTCTTGATGAATTTTCTTATGTTGAGATTATGTGGAGGTAGTCCTTCTTCTTCTTCTTCTTAGTTCCTGTCGTTCCTAGTGGAACATAGGGCTACAACAACACTTCGCCGACGGAAGTGTTCTTCTTCTTAGTTCCTGTCGTTCCTAGTGGAACATAGGCCTACAACAACACTTCGCCGACGGAAGTGTTCTTCTTCTTAGTTCCTGTCGTTCCTAGTGGAACATAGGCCTACAACAACACTTCGCCGACGGAAGTGTTATTGTTGCTGTTTCTGTAGCAGATTATTATCGGGGTGGAGTTGCTAGCCCCACGCCTAAGCGGGCATGTTTGGTGCGACAAGGACTCGAACCCCGCGACCCTCGGATTGCGAGTCGAGTGGAGGTAGTCCTAATGGATCAAAATATTCTCGTTTTTCATTTCGACCAAAATAAATACAGACCCAGTGGTTACCGGGTTTATGACTCGGATCCAGGTTGATGATGAAAAATTGATTTTCTGCATGATCAGGTAGTTGATCACTGGCAAACAAACCTCCACACTTCTTTCGCGTACACAAATCTTGCTAGAGTATCGAATACATTTCTATAGTGTTAATAGCATCTTGGATATCAGATATCATTTTTCTAGACTGATCAATTTCTAAAATTGACTGAAATTCTGCATATTCTAGAGCATGTATAGTGTTAGGTAAGGCACTACCAAAACATACTTCAATACATAAATTACCCTGGTTCACCAAATTAAAGTGAGAATCTCCAGCAGATAGATGAGGTGTTGAAGGGTAAAGAGTGTATATCCTCCCGAGTATTCGTCATATCCTATATCAATTCATTGATCTTGAATTTCTTTTCCTGTTACACTAACTAATGTTTCATAGCTTCGTGTATAAAGTATGGCATTAAAATCTTGTTGGAAAGGTCGAGCAGGAATCTGTTTTGCATCCACGTTGATTGCTACGAAACTGATACTGTAATGTTTCATCCAAGATTCGTTAAATGCATCATTATCAGCATATCATATAACAAGATGTGTAGGTACTTAACCTAAAAACGCATTATCCATAGATGCTTGTGAAATTGAAAACGATTTGCACATTATATATATCGAAGGATATTTAGCTGTTCCTTTCTGAAATGTCTTAGTATGTGACAGAATGACTGACGGGCCGATCTTGACGTTTCTAGCAGACACAGAAACGTATTGTAACTTGTATTACAAATTTTAATCCCGATTCATCATTTGACATAATATAAAACGAATCTTTACTTCGTACGAGTCGGAGTTTTAAACTTACACCATTAAGCAAGAACTTGTTCTGTAAAAAGATATCCGAATGCAGACAACCAATTATGTCGATTGTTTTACTACCACGTGTATCTACGTGTAGGTCTTTGATTCTATCGTTTAAATCGAAATTGTCTAAACTATCCGCCGTGTTATTTATCCACATAGACGATGTCAAAATACTTTTCTTACTTCACCATTATAACTCAGTAAAATGTCTTTGTAGGTTTTATATAACGTAAAGGTTGTGAGACGAAGTAATGAGTTGATCACTCAGGTGTACATCTACTTGAGAACCTAGAGAATGAAGTAAGAAGTTGACGTAAAGGTTGTGAGACGAAGTAATGAGTTGATCACTCAGGTGTACATCTACTTGAGAACCTAGAGAATGAAGTAAGAAGTTGACGTAAAGGTTGTGAGACGAAGTAATGAGTTGATCACTCAGGTGTACATCTACTTGAGAACCTAGAGAATGAAGTAAGAAGTTGACGTAAAGGTTGTGAGACGAAGTAATGAGTTGAGTAATGAGTAACCCTCGTGCAGCTTTGCACGAAATTCAAACAAAACCAATACCTAACTGACCCGAAACATTGTTTTTGTGAATATTGTGAATAAAGTACTATTTATATTTTTGTGTTTGTGTTTATCTAAATAACCACGAGTCGCGTTTTGTTGGTCATTTTAAGGTGATATACAGTTGCGAAACAAAATAAATGTGTTCTATTATTAATTACATTATTTACAATTTTCCTAAGAACGTAATGGTTTTATCATCCAAAAAGGCTTAAAGACATTATTGTAGCAATCTCATTCAATATGTTTATAACTTTAACTGGCAGGTCTTCCTTTGCCAACATATACAGATGTTTTTTGTTTGTTTGTTTTTCAAGAGGATTACTTTAGCCTAAAAGTTCTGGCCAATCAATTTCTCTGTGATTTTTCCAGACCTTGTTCTATTCCGATGGGCCCTACATGAAATTATCAGCTATCAATATTTAAATAATCACTGTGTAGATGCACACAAAAAGCCCAGCGCAATAACCACCATCATTTCTGAGGTTTCCTCAAATGCCGCTTCTTCATCACTCCCTGGTTGCACCTTCTGAAGAAAATGAGAGAAGTTATGAATATTTTATTACCATTTGCTCCGAAATGCCAACTCGAATACCACGTTCTCGGTGATAAACGGCCTGGCGTTGACATGATATTACAAGAGAACTTTCCTTCATCAACCAGTAAATATTTAATGATTTCAGAGAACACTTCTACGCTTCTCGCTTACTTTGGATCTATGAAAACTTAAACACCGCCTCGTGAGCGCGAGAAAGCAGAAATTAACTACATCCATAGTAACGGTTATGTATCGCTGTTCAGGTGAAAGGTGAGCGTTTATAAGTCCAACAGTGGCGTTGGGAACGACAGCTTTACGGCGGATATAATGACCTCACCAACCTACACCCATAACGGAGAATGAGATCTTTGTTTAGCCACATTGCCGAAAGCAGCGAGTGTGGCTGTCTGAAAAGTAGCAAACAACTAAAACGAAACGCATTAAAGTTAGATGAGGTTCATATAAGAGTTTCACATTTCACAAGGTCTTCTATCTGGACTAAGGCGTGGCGTCACAGAGCTACAATACACTGATTGATGATGATCCCCGACATTAGTGGCTGAAGTTTAAACTGCTGAGTTTCTCATTTATCTTTATAAGAAACTTCAAGAACTTGGAATACAAATCTCGTATCCCATCCGCTCCTAGATTGTGCATATAAAGAGGATTAGTGAAGCTGGAGTTGAAGTATTATAAAAATGTATGTTTGTGTATAATTCATACTAATGTGGTATCATGAGTGTGTCATAACGGACGATAACTAATGAAATAATTTACTGTTTCTTACACCGTACCACAATAATACTACCGTATATATTAACTATATATATATATTAGTTGATGAGAGGTTCAAATTGTAAACTGTTGGAAATGTAGAGAACAGTAAGTTTGACACTTTTCAAACAAATGAGGGTCAATGACTCTCACTAAAATTTTGGAAAATGTGTAAAACAATAAATGAAACTTATACGACAACTATACACGCATCTATACTTAGAGGAAATCATTGTTTGTGATGGCAACTCGACACTGAGAGTTAAAGAAACCCCTGATGTTGCACTAGAAAGTGAACTTGACTTTTCTGAGAGATAAAGAAACCCCTCATGTTATCTCTCAGAAAAGTGAAGTTCCCCTTCTAGTGCGTACTTGTATCAAGTCATCCTAACCCAGTTAGATCAATGCCTTTCTCGTGTAAAAGTGTTAATATAATACAACACTTGATAATGAAATGTAAAAAGCTGTTATGAACTCCAATATTCTATTGTGTGTTTATTTTATCGCACATTGTGCCAATGATGGTTTTTGAGCGCCTAGGATTACCTTATTACCCTTCTATTTATTTAGCGTAGCTGTCCCTGATCTGTGAAATGTTCAGGTGTTTCATTTAAAGAGAAATTTATACTTTTTGTATCTCAGTATATTTTCTAATAAAACTTTAAATCTCTTTTTTTTGTTCGCTCATAGATCTTCGAAGTTCTATTGTTAATCGTCTTTATTACAAGGTGGCAACAACGAATTGTACGAAAAGTGAGGTTCCCCTTCTAGTGCAACATCAGGGGTTTCTTTATCTCTCAGAAAAGTGAAGTTCCCCTTCTAGTGCAACATCAGGTTTTTTTAAGGTTTACATGAATGATCAGATTCCTTCC
>NW_013667159.1:35791-40372 GCF_000517525.1 Limulus polyphemus
CAGGTTTACATGAATGATCAGATTCCGTCCATTAACAAGTGTTGTATTAAAGTAACATTTTTTACACGGGAAGGGTGTTGATCTAACTGGGTTAGGATGACTTGTTATCATGTTGAGGCTTACAAGAATGATTACATTATTTCCTTGATCTGCTTGGTGCTTAGGGCATTGGACTTACATTATTGGTCGCAGGCCTTAATCCTATCACCAAACATACTCGCCCCTTTTAGCCGTGGAGACGAATAATGTGACGGTCAATGTCACTATTCGTTAGTAAAGAGTACTCCAAAAGTAGGCGGTGGGTGGCCTATCCCTTCAGAATTTGATACGGTTAGCGCAGATAACCCAATATTAGCCTTGTGCGAGATTCACCAAATATGTAAACAAATCTTTGATTATCTAATGTTTCTTACACTCCATGTTGAGTTTTTCATTCATTGCGTTCCTTAGCACTTTATGGGAAGTAAAAGGTTTGGGAAATATCATTTTAAAATTCCTTTAAATTAATATTTGATATTAACTAGTCCTCCCTCCTCCCCTGGTGGCTCAGCTGTAAGTCTGGAGACTTATAACGCTAAAAATCGGGTTTCAATACCCGTAGTGAGCACAGCACAGATTGTGTAGCTTCGTACTTAACAACAAACAAACAAACAAACAAAATTAAGTAAGAAAGAAAGTGCAATAATTTATAAACTATGATAAATTACTGTAAAAAAAAAAATTAAGTGCAAGACAGGAATGAATAAAGTATTTGCTGGTAAAGATAATTTTATGCATTAATGTCGTATCACAAACTGTAGAGTTTAAGCCCACAATCTTGTGAAACTTCTATGTTCGGCTATTTGTTAAAATTCTAGCAAGCCATTTGGTGTTTGTTTGTTTTGAAGTTCGCGCAAAGCTACACGAGGGCTATCTGCGCTAGCCCTCCCTAATTTAGCAGTGAAAGACTATAGCTAGTCATCACCACCCACCGCCAACTCTTGGACTACTCTTTTACCAACGAATAGTGCGATTGGCCGTCACATTATAACGCACACCACGGCTGAAAGGGCGAGTATGTTTAGTGGGACGGGGATTCGAACCCGCGACCCTCAGATTGCGAGCCGAGTGCCCTAACCACCTGGCCATGCGGGGCCGCCATTTAGTGATATTCGAAATACTTCTGATATGAGATTCGAACCCAAAGCCTTGTAAATTGTTAAAACGACTGGACTACCCTGACCATCCTTTAGAATCTCAAATCTAATGAATGTTATTCTAAGAAATATAGCGATAGCAGCTCAGGAAATTGTGTTCAAATGTTAATAGAAACATGTTGTCTGTAAAATGATGTTTACTTCTATAGAGGTGATGAAGCTTTCGAGTTAAGTGAAAAAAAAAAAAAAACTACGTTTGTGGAACTTTGGGCCAGTTGATACTGTTTATAATTTTTGCTGATTAAGTCCTATGATTTATTTGTTTTTTCATATTTTTTACCCCAAGCTAACCAGAGGTCCACCTGAGCATAACTGATCCCAATTTTTTAACTGATAAACAAAAGAGAATGCAGTTGGTGAACAGCATCCATCCCCAACTCTTGTCTAACCGTCACTCTAATAGCGACCCCGCAGCCCCCCCCCCCCAATTTGTGGAGCATGCTTTTAGGACAACGAGCCGCGAATCGTGAATCTTCAGATTCATAATACGCTAAACGCTAGGCCACACCCGGGCGATTCCAAGGACAGTTAGAACTAAGAGTGTTGTAAATAATCCAAAGTTGTCGAAGGCTTACAGCTTGTTAATTTTTTAGTTTTTAAGCTGTAAAAATGGCTATCTGTGCTGTGTCCATCACGTGTATCGAAACCTCTAAACAGCAAGCCAAAAAGTTTGCTGACAAATTAATTTGTAATTCATAAATAATGTAATAAAAAACATGAAATAATCATGTCTGTATGTACGCTAAAAACTAAACATCAGAAAATTATTTCACTTTGTGAAGAAAAATATTTATAACAGTTTGTATTTCAAGTGAAAAAAAAGACAGTTCACGTCTTGATGAAAACTGTTATTTCACTGACAATGAGACGTATACTCAAAATGATTTAGATCAGCACAATAACGTAATATACGGGGTGGGCCAAATCAAAATCGCCAATAAAGTAAGATTAAAGGACAAGCAACATAACATTAAAAAAAAATGTCCAAAGTCACGTGATCAGATATCTTCAGATGGAAAAATTGAATTATTACTTGGCATCTTTATTGGTGAATTCATTACGGCGCATCCTTTATAAGTACACTAGCTAAACATAGGTCGTAATAGGACTGAAATTGTAGAATTCGTTATGACCCATTCTTGTTTGTTTTGAATTTCGCGCAAAGCTACACGAGCGCTATCTGCGCTAGCCGTCCCTAATTTAGCAGTGTAAGACTAGAGGGAAGGCAGCTAGTCATCACCACCCACCGCCAACTCTTGGGCTACTTTTTTACCAACGAATAGTGGGATTGACTGTCACATTATAACGCCCCCACGGCTGAAAGGGCGAGCATGTTAGGTGTGACGGGGATTCGAACCCACGACCCTCAGATTGTGAGTCGAGTGCCTTAACCACCTGGCCATGCCGGGCTGACCCATTCTTTATAAGTATATTATTCAAAGTTGAGTCATAAGGGACGTTTGTTTGTTTGTTTTGAATTTCGCGCAAAGCTACACGAGAACTATCTGCACTAGCCCTCCCTATTTTAGCAGTAAAAGACTACAGCTAGTCGTTACCACCCATCGTCAACTCTTGAGCTACTCTTTTACCAACTAATAGGGGGATTGATCTCAACATTATAACGCCTCCACGGCTAAAGGACGAGCATGTTTGGTGAGACAGGGATTCGAACCCACAAATTGCGAGTCAAGCTCCCTAACCACCTGCCCATGCCAGGCCTATAATGGCACATAAACTATATAATTAGTATCTTTATTAAGGAATTCATTATGGCCCATCCTGTATAATACACTAGTCAAACTTAGGTCATAATAGTATGTAAACTATAAAATTTACCCTTATAGTGAATAATACATACAATAACTTACATACTTCCTTTCCATTTTTAACCCTTATAGTAGATAATACATACAATAACTTACATACTTCCTTTCCAGTTTTAACCCTTATAGTAAATAATACATACAATAACTTACATACTTCCTTTCCATTTTTAACCCTTATAGTAGATAATACATACAATAACTTACATACTTCCTTTCCAGACTTAACCCTTATAGTAAATAATACATACAATAACTTACATACTTCCTTTCCAGTTTTAACCCTTATAGTAAATAATACATACAATAACTTACATACTTCCTTTCCAGTTTTAACCCTTATAGTAAATAATACATACAATAACTTACATACTTCCTTTCCATTTTTAACCCTTATAGTAAATAATACATACAATAACTTACATACTTCCTTTCCAGTTTTAACCCTTATAGTAGATAATACATACAATAACTTACATACTTCCTTTCCAGTTTTAACCCTTATAGTAAATAATACATACAATAACTTACATACTTCCTTTCCAGTTTTAACCCTTATAGTGAATAATACATACAATAACTTACATACTTCCTTTCCAGTTTTAACCCTTATAGTAAATAATACATACACTAACTTACATATTTCCTTTCCAGTTTTAACCCTCTTAGTAAATAATACATACAATAACTTACATACTTCCTTTCCAGTTTTAACCCTCTTAGTAAATAATACATACAATAACTTACATACTTCCTTTCCAGTTTTAACCCTTATAGTGAATTGACTTTACAGCAACTAACATTTAAAGTCTGTTAAGATATTTACTTTGGAAAACTTTATTTTTTGCCAGAAGCTCCAAACGTCGTCTAAAAATCTTCCAAAGAACCCCATCCCGATAAAAACGTCTTATACTTGTTTAGTTGGAACAAACAACCCCAGGTTATGGTTTATCCTCTTCCTTAAACAATGTGAACCTGAATATAGATTTCTTTTCGGACAGTTTTAAGTCAACCAAGGACACAAGTGAAGATATGAACCTCCTAAGTAATGGAACAACTACAGCATCACAAAGTAACGTTAAAACTGAAGTACTCATCCTTCGTTGCCTTGTTGAAAAAAATAGAGAAATTAAAATTGAAAAAATATAATGTATTCGTTACCTTAGACAATTTAATTTAATTCAGTTCAATTTTATTCACATATTAAACAGTAATAAGTAATAATTTTAACTAAAATCAAAGTATTATATGAATAGGAGACAGAAAAAAGTGAATGTTTTTACAAGGTACAGGAAAGAAGCATTAATAATTTAAAACTAGACAAAGTAACGTACATATATATAACTACATTAAACAGTTACAGCGTGTAGTATATATATAACTACATTAAACAGTTACAGCGTGTAGTATATATGTAACTACATTAAACAGTTACAGCGTGTAGTATATATGTAACTACATTAAACAGTTACAGCGTGTAGTATATATGTAACTACATTAAACAGTTACAGCGTGTAGTATATATGTAACTACATTAAACAGTTACAGCGTGTAGTATATAT
>NW_013667159.1:41277-52581 GCF_000517525.1 Limulus polyphemus
AAGTAATATATTTGAAACCACTAACTAAAATTATTATCATATAGTTTTTATTAATTTTTAAAAATAACTAATTAAATCGTGAATTTCATAAACATTTTTTCAAACATTAAAGAATTCATTTCTTTAATATTAATGATATATTTTGAAAAAGTTTGAAAACTGGATACATTAATTTGTTTATTCATTAACATGAAGGTACCTACTAAATAACAATCCAGTTGATAAATATTTCATATTTTGTATTTATTAAATAACTGATACAAAGAATGCAGACAGTTTAAGCCAGAAATTACTCTCGTGCATCTTGTTGTTTTTTGAAGATCTATATTATATTCTCATGAAACTCCCCAATAAATATTTACATATGTTAAAAATGGATAAATAAAACTCTAACATAAAGTTATCAGACATTTCCAATTAATCAGTCTTTTTATTTTATTTATTATACCTATATGTCTTTCAACTATATTTATGCTGGTTTTTATACACTCAGATCAATTTAATATTTCGTCAGTTTTAATACTTAAAACTTTAATGATCAACCTCTTTCAAGCTATACCCCATTCACATAAATATTTAATTTATTTTGTAAAGAGTATCATCTTAATCTTTTCAATATTTATGAATAAATCACTATCACTAAGCCTATGATTTAATGATATGTAAGCTAAAGATCCTAAAATTCTTGTTATATGATAAAATTGTAGTGTTATCCACAAGTAAAAAATTGGCCCGGCATGGCCAGGTGGTTAGGACGCTCGACTCGCAATCTGAGGGTCGCGGGTTCGAATCCCCGTCACACCAAATATGCTCGACCTTTCAGCCGTGAGGGTGTTATAAAGTGACGGTCAATCCCACTATTCGTTGGTAAAAGAGTAGCCTAAGAGTTGGCGGTGGGTATTGATGACTTGTTGCATTCCCTTTAGTCTTTCACTGCTAAATTATGGACGGATACCCCTCGTGTAGCTTTGCGCGAAATTCAAACCAAACCAATTAACCGAACATATCCTTGTCTGTTCCCTTTGAAAACTTTTACCTCACGAATCGAAATATGTCTAAACAGTAACGAATTAACCTGTATTGGCCAATATTTGAAACAAACAAAGAAAAAGAATAGCGACTGGAAATTCGCTTTTCCCAGTACTGTACAACATTTTCATGAAATAGTTTGAAACCATTCAGAAAATCCTTGCATCCGATATGTTGGTGATACATTTTCTGTGTGGGCAAACCAAACCTAAAAGATGACTTTGGAAACGTTTTCAACAACCTTAGTCACCTTCACCCCACCATCAAGTTGAATGGGAGAAATATAACAAACTTTTGTTCTTGGATGTTCAAGGGTATCGAAACCTGTTTTAAGCGTTATAAGCCTTAAAACCTGCTACAGAGGGCGTTCTCTCTGTATACCGAAAACTCGACAAATTTATAGATTATGCTCACTTATTTTTATTCCACTACATAGAATATGCTTCTTGACAACGTTCGAATGAAGCTAAAAATATCGTTTCTATTTCCAATAACTACATTTTCCACAACGTTCCACTACAAATTGTCGTATTAGAGCATGACAACGTTTGAATGAAGGTAAAAGTATCGTTTATACTTTCAAGAACTATATTTTCCACAACGTTCCACTACAAATTGTCGTATTAGAGCATGACAACGTTTGAATGAAGGTAAAAATATCGTTTATACTTTCAAGAACTATATTTTCCACAACGTTCCACTAAAAATTGTCGAATTAGAGCATGACAACGTTTGAATGAAGGTAAAAATATCGTTTATACTTTCAAGAACTATATTTTCCGCAACGTTCCACTACAAATTGTCTTATTAGAGCAAGAAAAACCTTATCCAATGAAGACAAATAAAGACCAACCAATGATAATATGAACAACTTTATATTGGCTAATAACTCTGAGCCTCTAAAGAGAATATTCAGAAATAATAACCTTAGAATCACATGTAATATAGGAATATACAATGGGTTTATTTCTTCCTGTAGTATTTGGAAAGTTGAACGTGAAAATTGTAAGCAAAATTTACACAAGACGTCTATTTATCTTTTCATGGCTTGTAATCTTTATGTAATAGATATAATTTTGCTTACAGTTTTCACGTTCAACAATCCAAATACTACGCACGTAGGTTCTTTGAATTCTGCGCATGCGCCTTTATTATAACCTGTACGATCTGACGAAGAGCGCTAACTCGAAACGTCATCCTTCTTTTAATAAATTTATTTTTAAAAACTTGACGATTGTTCAACCGATTATTTAATTTTGATACTTTTGTCGCCTATGCAATTTTAACTATATTTGTTTTTAGATAAATTAGACGTTTTGTTTAAGATAGAAGCGTCTCGTTTACTTAGTCCTACTTAAAATCTATTCCGAGATTGACGTTGTTTTTGTTTTTTAAGTGTTTAACAATGATTGTGTTCTTAGTGTGTTACACTTTATGTTCAGTCCAGTTTCTCACGGGGATACATTCCACACTGTCCCCTAACACCTTATCTTCTCGAATCTCCTGTTTGGAGGACTTATCCGTATAGCTCTCCAATTGATACATATCACATACGTACAAATGTCCAAGTACCATAAAAATAACCTAATTTCAAATAGAACAACACCTCAAGATAAAAAACGAGAAAAAAGGGTTCACTCTGTTTTTGTTTGTTTAATGTTGAGCGCAAAGCTGCACAATTGGCCGTGTTGTACCCACAACGGGTATCGAAATCCGGTTTTAAACGTTATAGGCTTTCAGATTTGCCGTTGATACCACGTGGGGCAAAGTATTGACACAAGAATTTCTGAACATAAAAAAAAAAAAAATACATTGAATAATATGGAAACTTAAACAGTGTAGTTCTCTTTATATGAGAGACTCTGGCCATTAAATCAATTAGAAATGAACAGGAATTTTATACAAAACAGATAACTACATGCAGAGAAGAACCACCGAAAGGTGTTTACTCTACACAGAGTTAACAATAGCTATAACGTCATAAGCGCCAAGATTTTTTACCTGTATTTAATTACAAGTTAGTTGATCGTACATTATTTTACCAGGTAAAACGTCTGTTAATATAATTTACATTTAAATCTGTATTCCAAAACTAAAATTTATTTAGTAATTCTTCAAACTAGAAAGCTAGCCGTTTAAGGTAATAATTTACTGTTGTTATTGTTTTGTACCAAACTAAGTGTCTCTTTTTGGAATTAAAAATAAATGTGTGAAAAAAAATGTTATATTATTATTATTACATAATACTATTTAAAAAAAAACTATAAATTCCAGCAGCTAATCACGCCTCCCCCCAGTGACACAGCGGTAAGTTTTCGGACTTACAACGCTAGAATGCGGGTTTCGATACATTGTGTAGTTTTCCTCTTAACTACAAACAAACCACTTATCACCACAGTTAGTAACAACTGCTTTCTGATATTTACATAAATCTATTCACAGGTTATCCGCGTTAGCCGTCCTTAATTTTAAACTGATAGACTAGAAGGAAGGCAGATAGTCAACAGCACCCGCCACCAACTCTTGGGCTACTCTTGTCTGATCGAATGGTGAGATTTAAAGGTCACCCATATAACGCATCCACGGCCAAAATGCGGAGTGCAGTTTTTTAGATGATAAGAAGGACACGAACCAAAGACTCGCAAGTCTATAATTCGGCATGCTAACCACTGTGACACGTTCGGCCCTTTTATTTGTGCTTATCTGGCATATGCGTTGAGAAATTTTTATCTGTTTGAACGTTTATTTAAAACAAATTGCTTTGTTGGGTATACATAAGCAATTAAAAGGAAAACTAATAACAAATATACCTACTATAAAATAAGTGTTAATAAAGAGTAATTCCACACGAAATAATTTCATTATTGAAAGTTATATGAATACGTATAGCGAAGCAACATAAGACAATATAATAAGATTTTGAGAAAAATAAACTGCAGCCACAAAACAAACATCTAATTTGTTTGATTTGTTTTGAATTTCGCGCAAAGCTACTCGAGGGCTATCTGTGCTAGCCGTCCCTAATTTAGCAGTGTAAGACTAGAGGGAAGGCAGCTAGTCGTCACCATCCACCGCCAACTCTCGGGCTACTCTTCTACCAATGAATAGTGGGGTTGACCGTCACATTATAACACCCCCACGGCTGAAAGGGCGAGCATGTTTGTTGGGACGGGGATTCGAACCTGCGTCTCTCAGATTGTGAGTCGAGCGCCCTAACCACCTGGCCATGCATTGCGATTGGACATAAATACCGAGATGTTAATATATTACTATACTAAGCCCAACCTAGATTAATACTACAACTCCCATCCTCCACCCTTCTATGCTGCTATCTGGATTTTCAATGGTTCTAAAGAAATCCACACAGTAGTAGGTTTTATATATGGAAGGTGGTATAACTACATTAATATACTTACACAAAATGTCCAAATAAGTAATTATTTCCCCTACAATAAATTTTAGAAGTTATATTTTATTTTGTATATCATAATTTTGTTTAAATCTCCATTTTCATTGTTTTATAAATACTGTTATATTTATTATGGAATATTAAATTCAATTAAAACTATTAAATTGTCTACATGTATTATTTTGTCCTCCTTACCATGTGGAAGATATCATTAATATACATTAAAACTATTAAATTCTCTACGTCCGTTGTTTTGTCCGCCTTACCATGTGGAAGATATCATTAATATACATTAAAACTATCAAATTGTCTACGTCTGTTGTTTTGTCCTCCTTACAATGTGAAATATATCATTAATATACATTAAAACTATCAAATTAGCTACGTCCGTTGTTTTGTCCTCCTTACCATGTGGAAGATATCATTAATATACATTAAAACTATTAAACTGTCTACGTCTATTATTTTGTCCTTGTTAACCTGCGTCATATATCGTTTCTTGCATATTGTAAATTAAAACAGTTTTAAGTGGATACGAAATACAAAAATAATTTTTATTTTGTGCTGGCTTCTCTGTACGATAAGTCTATAAAGAAACACTCTCGTTACCTATAGGCATGGCCAGGTGGTTAACGCACTCGACTCGCAATCTGAGGGTCGCGGGTTCGAATCCCTCTCACACCAAACATACTCGCCCTTTCAGCCGTGGGGGCGTTATAATGTGACGGTCAATCCCACTATTCGTTGGTAAAAGAGTAGCCTAAGTGTTGGCGGTGGGTGGTGATGACTAGCTGCCCTCCTTACACTGCTAAATTAGGGACAGCTAGCGCAGATAGCCCTCGTGTAGTTTTGCGCGAAATTCAAAAACAAACAAACAATCGTTACCTATAAACACAAACACTATTACTATTTCGGTTCTGGATTGAGCTTGACTCTTCTTTTGGATTAATTATAACCGGAACTAATAAACTTTACGGAGCCACGACCGTTCTTTTCGGAACCAATTCTACAACATATCGCGGTCCTCCGATTATTCTGCGTTGGTCTTGAGAGCTCATAACGAACGTTAAAAGTCGGAATTCGATACCTGCTATGAGCACAATGCACTTAGTTCAATGTGTAGCTCTATTCTTATAGACGCCATCACCTTCCAGCATTGAACTTTTTTTGTAATTTCTGTAGAGAAACCTCACTATGTAACGTATAATAAAAGATACTTAGAATTTGAGAATCAACCAATATGTCGTGCTACGCCCTCCAGTGTCAAATTAATTAAGTATTATGTTTTTCTTTTAATGACGCCCTTAAATCTATTGTACTTATTTGCTCTTAATGATTGGTTTATTATGTCTTGTAACCCTTATGGTTCATTTGAATATTAAGATATCTGATTTTTACAATATTTCGTTAGAAATTAGAGAAATATGACGTCATTAATTATTCTACTTTACTCATTAAATATGGTTGTTGCTTAAGCATCGTGAATAGAATATGGTTGTTGCTTAAGCATCGTGAATAGAATGTGGTTGTTGCTTAAGCATCGTGAATAGAATGTGGTTGTTGCTTAAGCATCGTGAATAGAATGTGGTTGTTGCTTAAGCATCGTGAATAGAATGTGGTTGTTGCTTAAGCATCGTGAATAGAATGTCTAACACCTTATTATTTCATGCACTTGTGAGACTTCTTAGTTCGATTAAACTCTCGACAACATTACATAGCAGTTATGCCTTGTGGTTTACAACTGTATGTGTTCATACGTCAATAGTCCGTATAGTGTATAGTATAATATATATATGTAAGATAAATGCATCATTTCTGTCTTATAGAAGTGACTACATATTCTTTGTAAAAATAAAAAAAGTAGGGGTAAAATGTATGAAATATTAAAAATTCAGTTTAAGCCGATATCTAAATACTATTTCCAAACCAGGTGGTTTCCGCGTGTCTAAAGCTTTCTGGTGATACCTATTACCTGATTAAGTGCATTCAATTATTTGGCATTAAATCTTAATGCCGCTTCGTCGTCTCGCGGCCTCTAGAGAGAATAGACAGCGGTGACTGGAGAGGTTAGGCCACCGAGCCGGGAAGCGGTACCTCGTTGATTGTTTGACGAGAAGATTCCCGATTGTCTGCGGCAACTTTGATGCGTCTCTCGGGGCGAAAGTCATCTGTTCAGTTCTGCCGTTGGACTTGGTTTAATTTACAGTGCAAACATCTCTAGATACGTAACTACTGGACCAGAACAAATGCAATCTCTGTCCACTTATTCTGTGCGGTTTGACTAAACAGCACAGACATGGTTATTAATAGGCACCTCAAACAATGATAAGCCTAGTAATCACGCACACGCTGTATACCCACTCGCCCTTTCCTTCTTATCAACCAGAATCTCCAGTCTACTAAACAATAAATATTTAACCAGCAGTGATATCTCCTGTGCTTCTCGAGAATAATTACAAAATTAATAAAAGCAATTCATTACGATACATAAACTTTATTTTGATATTTTAGAAGTTATTGACCAAATAATCAAGAACAACCACGTATATTAAAGTCATCCCTCTTTCTACTATCAAGAACAACCACGTATATTAAAGTCATCTCTCTTTCTACTATCAAGAACAACCATGTATATTAGAGTCATCTCTCTTTCTACTATCAAGAACAACCACGTATATTACAGTCATCCAATATACATGGTTGTTCTTGATAGTAGAAAGAGAGATGACTTTAATATACATGGTTGTTCTTGATAGTAGAAAGAGAGATGACTCTAATATACGTGGTTGTTCTTGATAGTAGAAAGAGAGATGACTCTAATATACATGGTTGTTCTTGATAGTAGAAAGAGAGATGACTCTAATATACATGGTTGTTCTTGATAGTAGAAAGAGAGATGACTCTAATATACATGGTTGTTCTTGATAGTAGAAAGAGAAGAGTCATCTCTCTTTCTACTATCAAGAACAACCATGTATATTAAAGTCATCTCTCTTTCTACTATCAAGAACAACCATGTATATTACAGTCATCTCTCTTTCTACTATCAAGAACAACCACTTATATTACAGTCATCTCTCTTTCTACTATCAAGAACAACCACGTATATTACAGTCATCTCTCTTTCTACTATCAAGAACAACCACGTATATTACAGTCATCTCTCTTTCTACTATCAAGAACAACCATGTATATTACAGTCATCTCTCTTTCTACTATCAAGAACAACCATGTATATTAGAGTCATCTCTCTTTCTACTATCAAGAACAACCACGTATATTACAGTCATCTCTCTTTCTACTATCAAGAACAACTACGTATATTAGAGTCATCTCTCTTTCTACTATCAAGAACAACCATGCAGATTAAAGTCATCCCTCTTTCTACTATCAAGAACAACCATGTAGATTAAAGTCATCTCTCTTTCTACTATCAAGAACAACCATGTATATTAAAGTCATCTCTCTTTCTACTATCAAGAACAACCATGAAATATGAAAGTCGGATCTGTTATTGCATCTAAATTAATTACTTAAACAACAGAAGTTGCATAATGCCTCCATGGTTTCTGTCCGAGCGTAAAAATTTTTGTTTGGCTCAGAATTTTCGCACAAGTTACAGTAAGGGTTATCTTCTCAAAGCCATCCCTAATTTTGAACTGGCAGACTACAGGAAAGACAGATAGTACTCACCAATAACTCTTGAGCTATTCTCACCTCACCAAATAGTGAGATTTGACCCTCTCTCTTATAGGGCACCAATAGCCCCAAATGATGGGGAGTCGTTTTTTTTTTTTTTTGCTGCAGCGGGAAGTGAACCAGGAATTCTCGGGTTCACACTACAGGTACGCTAACTACTAAGCTACGCCCTGTCCTAGAATAAAAAAAAAGGTCTATAAGTCAACTTTCTCGTCCACACCATACTTATGTTTCTTGGTGTTCTCCATAGATGGTATGTACTTCATGTTACGGTAGTTCTCAAGTGTATCTTACTGTTGTCTAATATAAAGTGTGAACTTTCAAACCTCTCACCAGAAAGAGGGTGCCTGCTCCCCGTGAAAAGTTCAGTTAAAACAATGGTTCATAATGAAATAAGTTATAGATCGAGTTTCACTTTTAGTAAAACACGTGGTTAGCAGGTTTAAAGGTCTCTATGCAGACCTTATAAAACGGTGACTTGTTGTACTCCAAATAAGAAACAAAATTAGCCCTCAATGTTCAATAGGTGAACCTTTCTTTTTTTTTTTTGCCCAAACTTTCAATTCGTCGATGTATTTTCCATTGTTGTTTCACTGATCTGAAATTACTAATTTTGTCTGTATTATTTAGTCTCATTTTCAGCAGTAAACTTCAGGGTTTATAATGTTAAATTTCTGGCTTCGATCTCCGCAGCATCACAACGCATATAGCTTATTGTGCTGCATTGCGCTAAAACAAACAACCTACACTTTGTTTGCTGGATTATAGAATCAACGCATATAGCTTATTGTGCAGCATTGCGCTGAAACAAACAACCTGCACTTTGTTTGCTGGATTATAGAATCAACGCATATAGCCTATTGTGCAGCATTGCGCTAAAACAAACAACCTGCGCTGGCCGTCCTTAATTTAGAAGTGATAGACTAGATAGAGCGAAGGAACCTAGTCAATACTACCCACCGCAAACTCTAGGACTACTTCTTTACAAATGACAAATGAGTTTCACCGACACATTCTAACGTCACCACGGCTGGAAGGGCTAGCTTGTTCGGTGACGGGATTCAAGCCCGCTATCCACGGAGTACCCTAACCACCAAGCCACCCAAGACCAACAACCTCTACAATCTTGCAACTAATGAATAATAGTTTTTAGGTAATCTACTTGTTTTGTTTAATAATTATTTAAATATTGTTCACTGACACACTTTTTAGAAAAATAGATCTTATTGATTTCTTTGTTTGAAGTTAAGCACAAAGCTACACAATGGGCTATCTGTGCTCTGCACACCACAGGTATCGAAACCCTGTTTCTAGCATTGTTAGTCCACAGAAAATGTTATTAAAAGTTTGAAAAATAATTTAATACAGACGAATATAATTAGCTATTTAAAATTTATGTTTACTGCCGCCATCTATTGACAAGACATTTAGTAAAAATGTTCGTCAATTAAAAGATAGAGATTAAATTATTTTTCTGGAATTTTAACAAATGTAGTAAAAATGCCATTAGCGCATGACAGACAAAGTTTACTGTAACAAAAACGATCCAAGTGATAAAAGGCTGTTTTCGATTAAATACTATGTCATATTGTCCTATTGATACCAACGAATTTCTGCTAAGAAATTATTATTTTATTGATGATTATCCTTTTTAGTAAACAAAAAGACAAAATGCGTAAAAACTACATACTTCATATTTCTAACAAGAACTACATACTCCATATTTTTAACAACAACTACATACTCCATATTTTTAACAACTACATACTCCATAATTTTAACAACAACTACATACTCCATATTTTTAACAACAACTACATACTCCATATTTTTAACAAGAACTACATACTCCATATTTTTAACAACTACATACTCCATATTTTTAACAACTACATACTCCAAGTTTTAACAACAACTACACACTCCATATTTTTAACAACAACTACATACTCCATATTTTTAACACCAACTACATACTCCATATTTTTAACAACAACTGCATACTCCATATTTTAACAACAACTACATACTCCATATTTTAACAACAACTACATACTCCATAATTTTAACACCAACTACATACTCCATAATTTTAACAACAACTACATACTCCATATTTTTAACAACAACTACATACTCCATATTTTTATGAAGTATGTAGTTCTTGTTAAAAGATATGGAGTATGCAGTTGTTGTTAAAAATATGGAGTATGTAGTTCTTGTTAGAAATATGAAGTATGTAGTTCTTGTTAAAAGATATGGAGTATGTGGTTGTTGTTAAAAATATAGAGTATGTAGTTGTTGTTAAAAATATGGAGTATGTAGTTGGTGTTAAAACATGGAGTATGTAATTGTTAATTTCCAACAAGAACTACATACTCCATATTTTTAACAACAACTGCATACTCCATATCTTTTAACAAGAACTACATACTTCATATTTCTAACAAGAACTACATACTCCATATTTTTAACAACAACTACATACTCCATATTTTTAACAACAACTGCATACTCCATATTTTTAACAACAATTACATACTCCATATTTTTAACAACAACTACATACTCCATAATTTTAACACCAACTACATACTCCATAATTTTAACACCAACTACATACTCCATAATTTTAACAACAACTACATACTCCATATTTTTAACAATTACATACTCCATGTTTTAACACCAACTACATACTCTATATTTTTAACAAGAACAACATACTCCATATTTTTAACAACAAGTACACACTCCATATTTTAACACCAACTACATACTCTATATTTTTAACAACAACTACATACTTCATATTTTTAACAACAACTACATACTCCATATTTTAACAACAACTACATACTCCATATTTTTAACAACAACTACATACTCCATATTTTTAACAAGAACAACATACTCCATATTTTTAACACCAACTACATACTCCATATTTTTAACACCAACTACATACTCCATATTTTTAACAAGAACAACATACTCCATATTTTTAACAACAACTACATACTTCATATTTTTAACAACAACTACATACTCCATATTTTTACCAACAACTACATGCTCCATATTTTTAACAAGAAGTACATACTCCATATTTTTAACAAGAACAACATACTCCATATTTTTAACAAGAACAACATACTCCATATTTT
>NW_013667159.1:53393-58378 GCF_000517525.1 Limulus polyphemus
GTTAAAGAGGACATCGACATATTTTTTTGCTTCAAAGCCAAGTGATTTCTTTAATCAGGGCATTAAAATTGTAAGATGGAAAAGCATCATCGATAAGAATGGAGACTGTTTCATTTGTTGTTGTTTGTAATTAACCACAAAGCTACACAATGAGCTATCTGTGCTCTGCCCACCACGGCATCGAAACCCGGATTCTAGCGTTGTAAGTCTGCAGACATACCGCTGTGCCACTGGGGGGCGTTTCATTTAATAAATGTTTTGTTTTGATATATGGGTTGTTCGGGTTATTTTCATCTAAAAAAAGCAACATTAATTTCTTGACGATCTAATAAAAAACAAAAATCGAAACGAAGACGTTAACAGAAAGCCATCACGATTTGCCATACCAATAGTAAAAAAAAATGTGAAGTTAACTTACAAAATCCCCAAAGAAAAAATGTGAAGTAAACTTACAAAATTCTCAAAGAAAACAAAATGTAAAGTAAACTTACAGAATCTCTAAAGAAAAAAAATGTGAAGTAAACTTACAAAATCTCCAAAGAAAAAAAATGTGAAGTAAACTTACAAAATCTCCAAAGAAAACAAAATGTGAAGTAAACTTACAAAATCTCCAAAGAAAAAAAAAGTGAAGTAAACTTACAAAATCTCCAAAGAAAAAAAAAGTGAAGTAAACTTACAAAATCTCCAAAGAAAAGAAAGTAAAGTAAACTTACAAAATCTCCAAAGAAAAAAAAAGTGAAGTAAACTTACAAAATCTCCAAAGAAAAAAAAGTAAAGTAAACTTACAAAATCTCTAAAGAAAAAAAATGTGAAGTAAACTTACAAAATCTCCAAAGAAAAAAATGGAACCAACATAATTACGTCTTCATCGAGGCTCTTACAAAACAGATCAATATGATAAGTTTTGCTAAATTATAATAAAGTGGTTGTTAATGTATGTTATAGTAAAGACGGCTCTTGGTTTCAGTTTCTCATACGCTACAGTTAGGTAGAGCGGATATGAGTAGCTAAAATATTTGTTGCGCCATCTCTTGTGAGGTTTAAGTAACTTCATTCTGAAATAAAGCTGTGAAATCATTATTAAGAGTACAAAACATAAAAACCGACGTTTTTCGGCGCAATGAAAGATAAAATTTTTATTGTAGGTTACAGCTGACTAGTTTCGGGGCTAGTGATGATGACAACTAGTGCCTGAACAGAAATTACTGTGAAATCATAGGCAAAGAACCATAAATGTTCTCGATCATATCAAACGAAAGATTAATATAAGTTAAACAAGATGCTTGGATGCACAATAAAAACACCAGATCCTTTCTCAAACACATGAAGGATCGTTGATCGTCGTAAAGGCCACCGAATCATCGTCTTACGAAACATCTTTGGCAAAGTCCCAGAGAAGGTTGTATCTAGAAGTCTTGCACAAGATTAAACCACTACTACCGTTATCATCATTAAGTGAATATCGCAATGGAATAGAAGCCTTTATCAACGCTGCTAATTCGCATTTAAAACATGCGAAGGTTTTGTGAAGGCGACAAGAGCAACTTGTCAGTAGCTTCAGATCTGAAAGATGCCTACAACGGAGTCCAACTACCTATCATTGCAGACAAAATAAGGATCACCACTCTCGCTAGTCCTCTTCAACACCTACACCATGGATCTATCCAGGTCTACCTAAAGGATCACCACTTTCGCTAGTTCTCTTCAACACCTACATCACGGATCTGTCCAGGTCTACCTAAAGGATCACTACTCTCGCTAGTCCTCTTCAACACCTACATCATGGATCTATCCAAGTCTACCTAAAGGATCACCACTCTCGCTAGTCCTCTTCAACAACTACACCATGGATCTATCCAGGTCTACCTAAAGGATCACCACTTTCGCTAGTCCTCTTCAACACCTACATCATGGATCTGTCCAGGTCTACCTAAAGGATCACTACTCTCGCTAGTCCTCTTCAACACCTACATCATGGATCTATCAAGGTCTATCTAAAGGATCACCACTCTCGCTAATCCTCTTCAACACCTACACCATGGATCTGTCCAGGTCTACCTAAAGGTTCACTACTCTCGCTAGTCCTCTTCAACACCTACACCATGGATCTATCCAGGTCTACCTAAAGGATCACCACTCTCGCTAGTCCTCTTCAACACCTACACCATGGATCTTTCTAGGTCTACCTAAAGGATCACTACTCTCGCTAGTCCTCTTCAACACCTACACCATGGATCTATCCAGGTCTACCTAAAGGATCACCACTCTCGCTAGTCCTCTTCAACACCTACACCATGGATCTTTCTAGGTCTACCTAAAGGATCACTACTCTCGCTAGTCCTCTTAAACACCTACATCATGAATCTATCCAGGTCTACCTAAAGGATCCCCAATCTCGCTAGTCCTTTTTAACACCTAACCATGGGTCTAGCCAGTCTTGACAGTGCAACCAGATGCCGTGTGCTAACATTTGCTGACGGAATTCTGGTGAACAGAGTGGCTCTAGCAAATCTGAAATCGACATCAAAATGCAACCATCTGTTAGTAAGGTGATAATATGGTACAATGACACTGAAAGGGTCATCAGCCCTGCCAAAGCTGCGGTCATGATCTACACACTGTATAATAGACCTCCCGATGAGTACAAATCATCACCATCTATAGTGGATACTGCTATTCCTCTACAAGAAACACTGAAGTACTTGGAGGTAACCTTTGACAGACAACTCATCTTCACCAGCCACATTAACATCATGTTAACCAAAGGCATTGATGTATTGAAAGTTCAAGAAGGAATCAGAGCCGAAGTACATCCCCTGCTTATACTTTACCAAAGTCTTATCTGCTTCATTATGCACTACCGGTGATCATTATAAGTGCTACATAGCTAAATAAGGCAGAGAAGCTACAAGGCATCTATTTAAAAGTGGTAGAAGGATGTTCTTTAGCCACCATCATCAGAGTCTTATTACACCTCACAAGCCTCAGCAGCATCGCAGAGCACCAACAGTGCTTACAATCAATCTTTTTCATTAGGTCTTTGCAGTATAAAGGTCATGTTTTCTATCATCGAGCCACTGCCCTTCTCATCTGGGATATTCTAGCTTCACAACAACCATGCAGACACCAGCCAATTAATGGATTGTTTAAAAGGCAGATCAGGAGACAGTCACGGGTTGACTGGTGTTATACAGCCACCATTTACATAATTCATCATCATCAGATCTCAGATGTGAAATAAACATTTGACACCACGGGAATCTGTGGAAATCAGTCTAGACAGAAAATGTAATGACTGGGCAGAAGATGAAACAGAAAAAGCCTGCTAGCACCTGTTTGAATACCATGATGGACAGTCACCTGCAATTATAGCCACAAATGGTCCTTAGGCCAAAGACAGCGAGAAAGCTGGTTGGGCATTCGTCGTTTCGTGAAGTAACAACATTCTGCATAAGGCTAAAGGAGAATTCAGGCTTCCCACGATCAGCACAAAGATGGGACTAAAAGACATAAAGTAAGCTCTTCTCTAGATTACCTATAGCAACAAACCACAAACAGACAGTGCTGCCATCAACATGATATTTAGATCTGACTCACAGGAATTTCCGTATAAAATTCCAAGTGGTTGGTCCCCTGGCAGATAGCAGAAAGGAGTTGATGGTCTTAACATGCAGATGTAAGGCTAAACGAGGAAGCCGACAAGCCCGCAAGAGAAGCCCATTTTTCAAATCTGGCCCAACTCTACCAACGGGATATCGACCTTCTCTGCATTCACTGCTAAATGAAATCGTCACTATAAAAGGTCTTGATCGATATTCAGACAGAATAAAGCTGCTGGAAAACAAAGTACTGTATGGTGTAGCTAGGAAAAGCAAAATATGGGGAATCAGTAGGACAGTATACAGACAGAAGACCACTAGTAACATCATTAAAGGAAATTTCTTCTACCTCCAGCGACGCATCTGGTCTCCACATGAGACTAGTGGCACAACCCTTGGTATTGTTACCTTGTATTTAACTTTTCCCTCGTATTGTTATTTTGTACTCAACTCATCCCCCCCGTATCGTCACTTTGTACTGAACTCTTCCCCTCGTATCGTCACTTTGTACTCAACTCATCCCCACGTATCGTCACCTTGCACTCAACTCTTCCCCTCGTATCGTCACTTTGTACTCAACTCATCCCCTCGAAACGTCACTTTGTACTCAACTCATCCCCCCGTATCGTCACCTTGCACTCAACTCTTCCCCTCGTATCGTCACTTTGTACTCAACTCATCCCCACGTATCGTCACCTTGCACTCAACTCTTCCCCTCGTATCGTCACTTTGTACTCAACTCATCCCCACGTATCGTCACCTTGCACTCAACTCTTCCCCTCGTATCGTCACTTTGTACTGAACTCTTCCCCTCGTATCGTCACTTTGTACTGAACTCTTCCCCTCGTATCGTCACTTTGTACTCAACTCTTTCCCTCGTATCGTCACTTTGTACTGAACTCATCTCCTCGTATCGTCACCTTGCACTCAACTCATCCCCTCCTATCGTCACTTTGTACTCAACTCTTTCCCTCGTATCGTCAATTTGTACTCAACTCAATCGCTTAACTCCTAAAATATAAAATCAAACTCCATGACATGTTGTTAACGGAAATCGTAACTTTAATTTATCCAAACTATAACAGAATTATCCTCATTTCTTGAAATAAGTGATGGATTTGTTTTATTAATCGTTTGAAAACCAGCAGTTTATACGCATACATGTGGAGTATATCCATATATGACCAAATCACTTGAAACGGAATTAGGAGCTTCGACTGAAATCAGTGATAAAATTTTGAACGACACTAGCTCTTCTACATATTTTAAAAGAATAAATGGAATAAAATTTATCTCTAAAGTCCCTTTATAAATCTGAAAGAATGGGGAGGTCAAGGAATTGATGGAAAAGCTAACTATTTCTTTATAAACATTAGAATTAGACAA
>NW_013667159.1:59135-69327 GCF_000517525.1 Limulus polyphemus
TTGTTTGTTTAAAGTTAATCACAAGGCTACACAATGGGCTATCTGTGCTCTGCCCACCACGGGTATCGAAACCCGGTTTCTAGCGTTGTAAGTCCGCAGACATACCACCGTCCCACTTGGGGGGGGGGGCATATATGTATATATATGAAGTAATTAATCGGATGCCCATCGTGATTGGCACGTTTACTTATAACTCACAGGGGGTCTAGCTCGAAGCTTGACTCCTGGAAGGTTATTTTCCTTTTTATTTTAGTAACGACATCTATGGGCTCCAAAAATATCCACTTACAGTAGTGATGGTGGTCTTTTCTTTTCTAAGTTTCAATCCATCCTTGGATCAGGTGAGATAAACAGGCGAACCCTATCTGACAGTAAAGAGCAAACACGTAAATTATAAAAAAAAATTGAGTGGGCTTAAAATTAAAATTAAATATCGTGTGGATATATCTTAGTTCGCGACAGTTTCCCAAAGGAATTAAGAGAACGTTTAATCTCATTTGGAATTTCAAAATTTTAACACCTAGTCTGTGAGTTAATGAGAGGAACTGGTCAGGCCAGCGTTTCCCGAACTTTCGTCATCCACGCCCCCCTCTGATAAATATGGTTTCTTGTGCGCACCCCTCTTTTTTAAATGAATGAAATAGAGAATTAAGTGACGAAATATAAAACACAGATACACGTTAAAATGGTATATGTGTTGTAGTAACTACTTATTATTTTCATGAATAAAAAATATATCAAAACGCTTAATTTTGCATTATTGCACTATTAACTCCACTCTAATCGCTCATGCCCTCTGGGGAGGACGCCCCACAATTTGGGAAACGCTAGGTTAGGCTACAGAGGGGTGTCATGGTTTCCAGTATTCAAGTTTGAACCAGAGAAAAAGTACTATGATATATGGTTCTATCTTTTAACCCCCCCCCCAAAAAAAAAACCCTCACCTTTCTATAGTGTTTGGCCACGAAGATGCGAAATGTAAGGGGTTGTCTGAAATGTGTTCCTCTTGAACAAAAGGTGTTCGTGTTTAGGCAGATACCGCACATTACAACGGCAAGTAAGCTTTCTTGGGCCTTCTTCGGCCATCTTCACCGTCAGAACTCGCGAAAACAGCGGAGAAGGTGGTTTTATGGAGCTGAGAAAACAGATATTGTATTGCGCTACATGTATGGCCGCTACCGTGTTTTGTCTGGAATATTGAATGGGGGTATGATTTTACTCTTTCATAGCCTGGAAACTAGTGCAGATTCGGACACTATGGTGGGTATTTCAACTTTCACATATCGCAAGAAGTTTAAATATCTATTCTGATTTTTTTTAAAGAGAAATATTTGCTTCGGAATCAACCCACCAAACATATCTCACTGATTTGAAGATTGGTTGTTAAACTGAAGGAAATACATTTGAGAAATTACTTGCATTAATTCGTCAATGTAAATTTTATTATCCGAATGTGTTAGTGCATAAGGACAGTAATGTTAAATAACGCTGTACCAAGAAAGTAAACACATTTAATCGCCTGTTATGGAGAAAAAAACTGTGTTTATATTGTTGAAATAAGTTATGCTTAATATGTATGCAATGGTTTAAACCTTAGATCCATGCACGTAGAGGTTTTAAGAATGCTATTTGTTAGTTTAATAAATAAACGTCATTGATCACCAGGATAATGTTTAGTGTTCTAGTTATAAACGTGAACTATGTTATAAAAAAAGGAAGAAATGGTATATTCTGATGAAGAACTGTCATTACTTTAGCAGCTCATAGATGGCGATAATGTCACTAGGATTATTTACGTAATGCACGGTTGTTAAATTAACAAACGCGAGTGGAACTCATTACTCCTAAAGGCTAGTTAGATGTAAAATTTAAAATTTTATAACAAAAAAGAAATGCATTTATGTCATAGAGCCATTCGTTGGGCGGAAATATGATATCTAAATATATATGAATCAGAAAAAGCTTAAAACACGTCCTGCTGTTAAAGGCTGTAATTCAATTTTGTTCTTACTTTAATTCAAAAATGACAATAATATATTGTTTCATCAATCAAAAATAGTGTTCTGCGTGCTCCCAGTGGCACAGCGGTATGTCTGTGGACTTACAAAGCTAGAAACTGGGTTTCGATACCCGTGGTAGGCAGTGCACAGATAGCCCATTGTGTAGATTTGTGCTTAACTTCAAATAAGTGTTCTTTGAATAGTGGAATCCATTAATAAAGTTAAAGAAAGAAAGAAACTGGTTAAAAATGCTCTCTACACTCTTTTTAAATATAATTATTTTGTAACGTTTCGGCCTTAGGCCCACTTCAGACAACGAACAAAGTACAACTGACTATGTTTCTTGTTGTCAGTTGTATTTTGTTCTTTGCCTGAAGAAGGCCTAAGGCCGAAACGTTGCAAAATAAATCCATTTAGTAAGAGTGTAGAAAGCATTTTTATCTAATTTTGTTGTTTTTCGTTGTTTGATTTTATTAATAATATATTGTTTTACTCTGAGAACCTATGAATCAATAATTTTGTTCGCATGATTATTCTTTATAATGTTAAAATAATAGTGCTGATTTCCTACTCAATAAATCTTGAGTGGGCTACACAGACCAGCTTAACAATGTTATATTAATCCAGAAAATAATGATAATAATTACCTTTAACTAATTATTTATTATTTATTCCGACATCAGAAATAAGTGATTTTTAAGTTTCCCGGTGGTCAGCGGTAAGTTTACTGGCTTACAACGCTAAAATCAAGGGTTCGATCTCCCGCGGAGAACAGAGCGCAGATAGCCCATGTGGCTTTGCGTCATATAAAAAGAAAAAGGTGATTTTTTGGACTGGATGTCGGCTGTCATATGACCCTTATTGTAATGTTTTTTGCATGGTAGAGTTTGATACAGTAACCCTAACCAATTAAATGTGACACAGTTTGATGTCTATTGTACTTTATCTGTAAATGTCTAATTGTCTTTACTCTTCCTATGTCACCAAATGTTGGCAGCCACAATTTTCTTAATGACAAACATCGTACTTTCAATTGCTACTAATAAAGATGCTCTTCGTTGACATACATCGACTATCATTGCCCTTTGAAAATCCGAGATATCTTTAATCTTGCTGCATACTAACTATGGTGCAACTACATCTTTGTATTTATATAATTTTGTTTCTCTGTTTAAACGCAAAATTACAAAATGAGCTCTTTGCGCTCTGTCTGCCACAGTGACTTGAACTCCGGATTTTAGCGTTGTAATTCCGTAAACTTGGCGTTGATTCATCCGAGGGGGCTATAGTTTACATGGTACCTTGTTTAATTTCAAGGAATATCTATGCTAGCCGTATATAATTTAGCAGTGATAGACTAGAGGGAAGGTAGCTAGTCAATACCATCCACCGCCCACTCTTGGGTTTCTCTTTACCATAGAATAGTGGGATTGACCATCACAATAGTCACCCCACGTCTGAAAGAGCGAACATGTTTGGTATGATGAGAGTTCGAAGCCGCGACCCGCACATTGCGAGTCGAGCACCCTGACCATCAGGCCATGCAAGGCCCTTGCTGTTTAAATACAAGTTGTGGGTTTTGTGTTAAGCCTACATAGCCACAAGTTATAGGTTATGTACACTTTTTGTGTTGTTCTAAAACGTATTAGCTATAGGATTTACTTTGCTGTTTAATTAAATGCATGTTATAGTTTTGTTGAAGTTCTGTGCTAGCCGTCTATAGTGATAGACTAGAGGGAAGGCAGCTAGTCAACATCATCCACCGCCAACTCTTGTATACTTTTTCCAGCGAATAGTGAGATCGACTGTCATATTATAACACTCCATAATTGAAAGATCGAGTATATTAAGCAATAGGTTTCGATCCCGTGACCCGTTTTAACTACTAGGCAATGTTATTTTTGATTTTATACTTGCTTACAAAAATATGCCATCATACACTTGTTTCTAATTGTTTGTTGATAATATCATCGGTTTAATTCATTTCACTCCAAACTATATTCCATCATTCATGGTATTGTTGTACAGTATAAAAGAATTGCACCTTTTTTACATTCTGGTTGTTGAGGTTTTTGTGTACTTGAAGAAGGATGGGCGAAGGTGTTTTGAACCCCTAACTTTTGCACTGATGGGCAGTCCTTTGTCAGGGGTTAGAAGGAAGGAGGTTTTGCTCGTTGTGCTAAACTGAATACGTTTTCACACGGTATTAATATTACGACGAGCCCTTAGCGATATTATCTCATTAGTTCTTTCTTAACTCGTTGGATTATTAATATTCTTAGTTTGGAAATGATACGAATTAACGCGGAAGTAATACAATGTAGGATATTTCAAAGAGCTAACTTTAAAAATAACTTGTATTTTTAAAGAAAACCAACTGCTAGTTTGTTTCAGTGGAACATTAAGCAGACGATTACATAGTAGATTTAACAACTTTAATGCTGACTGTTGAATGAAAAAGGGGCGATAAATAAAATAGAAGATTACAGTTTAGAAGCCAAAACGTCGTCCCCCTTTTCATTCAATAGACAGTTGCAGTCCATTTATGCTTTCAAATCGTCTTGTAATTTGTTGATTGTGTAGTTGTGGGTCGTATGTTCGAATCTCATCTCCAAACATGCTCGCCATTTCAGTCGTGAGGGCATTATAATGTAACTGTCAATCTCACTTTTCGTCGATAAAGAGTATCCCAAGAGTTGGCGGTGTTGTTGACTAGCTGCCTACCTTCTGGTTTATCACTTCTAAATTAGGGACTGCTAGCGCAGATAGTCTTCGAGTAGCTTTCGGTGAAGTTCAACATAAACAAACGAAGAAGGTTTAGTTTGAAGGCTACTGATTTGGAAATGTTTCCCATTTCTCGAGAATCTGGGGAAATCTTGGTGGATTGATTGGGATTTTTTCGTTTACTCTGTATTTTAATAGCCAATTTAACTAGTGTAATTATTAGTGTTTTGACTGAAAAAAAAAGAATATTCAGAGTGTAAGCCTGAACTAAACTCATTCTAAGGTACAAGACTCTCACTAGAATAGAAGAAAAATGCTTTCAATCATTTATATGCATTCAAATGTAATAATAAAATTATCTAACGAAGGTACGATTATTAAAATCAAAATAAAAATTAAGTTCAGTTCAAAAGAAACGATGAAACAACGTGATATAGGTAGATCTAATTTAACTTAAATGTATTTCAATCAAAACCTATCATTGGTGAAACGAAGTAATTAACACATCAACTAACATAAGATAAACGTAAAACAACTAATGTATTTTAGTTTTGCGTCGCCATCTCAGAAAGGTATTGAAAAATTACAAAGGCAATGTATAACAATAGGTAGGGAAAGGAGAGTTCGCAAGACAACCTAACATCATGTCTGAAATCCTGACTAATCACTTGCAGTTAAAATGTTAAAACATCAAACAATACAGATAAAGAACGATATGTATAAGCTGCTTCTAACGTGATTCTTATTAAAAACGATGAACAATAATTTATTTTAAATTGCTAAACCAAAAAAAAAAAATGGTGAAAAAGGTTTATGAACTTGAAAGTCAATTTAAAAAGTATTTTCCGGAATAAGTTACAATTGCTGTAAAAATAAATTGATTAGATGTAAATACGTTAACACACGAGCGTAATTTGTTTTAACTGGGTTATTTTGTAAATGAATATTGCTGGTTAAAGAAGAAGAATATCTAATTGTTGCTAATCGTACATTGCCTGAAGATGACTCGCTCCTATGGGCTGAAACGTCTCAGGTTCAATTGCTTAAAACATTTCTACTGTAAAGCTGATCGTGATATTAAATAAAACCAAAGTATTGTTTTCTCGTACAATTTGTGGAATAAAAAACATAAATAAAATAATAACATGTAGCAATAGATTATTAAGTTCTATTTGTAACCATTAGATAACGCCACCTGCTCGCTCTAATTCCAAATCTGTTGGCAGGAACTTATGACGTGACCTGTAGGCTTACCTTAGCCATCCTGGCTCTAGCATCAATGTAGTCTCTTGTAAATGCTAAGAAAAACAACAATAATTAATTAGTCACAAAACAACAACGTTCTTTAAATTATTGCAGTGAACTCGCTATATGATTTTCGTTATTTTCCCGTCATTAAATTTAATGAAGGAAAAGTTATTCGGTAAATTTAATATGCAGAACTATACTCTTTTACAGTAAGCCTAACGACAAGCGAGAAAAGCAAGACGTTGGAACGAGTTACTCTCTCTCTCTCTTTGTCGTCTGCTACATCGTGAGGTTTTGCGATATTTGTTTGTGTAAGTAACAGAAAAGCTTAGTAGAAACCAAACAAGCTCGAGATGGCTTTCAGATGGGACCATAGACCTAGCTCTCATAATACTCATGCCAACTGTTGGAAAGAAAAACGGCCCGAACCTAGTAGTATGTCACCAGATATTTTATACAAAATGTCGAAAAAAATAGCACAGCTAACAAAGGTAGGATAAACGTCTTTTGTTTTAAACTTATATTAAAATAAAATCTAAAGTCATTTATAGGTTACAAGTAGGCTATAAGTATCAACTACAATAGTAATAGTATTACTAGCATTTATACTTAGGCCTGTTTCAGAAGAAATTTTGAGTCTAACAATTAGTAGGACATGTTATCTTTAAGAAAATAAATGCTTATAAGTTAGTTGGAGCTTATTATAAAATAGACATCTATGATACATTTATAGTATGATGAGTACTTACTTTTTTTACTATTACAAATTGCTAACCGAAATATTAATTTTCACATTCGTGAGGCTCGAAAGATCCGTTTTCTTGCAAAGTGCCATAGGTTTAGAACACTATGAACAGGCGTTTTAACCCAAAATATATTTTTGTTTTTAAAAAAATCAGTAAATTCTCATGTAATGAAAAGTGGCTATTCAAGCAACACTGTTAAATGTGATATTCAACAACAGAGTATTCATCAAGGCTGTTCAAATCTTAATACTAATAGATTTACAAATCGTATACTTTTTATGTGTTAAGCCTACATTCTAGCTCTGGTATTGTCCGTATATCATTTTATTTTAAACTCTTCATTGATAACACTCAATATAAAAAAATGCGTAATATATTACAATAGACTCAGCCGTAGTAGCTTTAACTTCAAACACAAAGTAATGTTGTTTGCCCTAAAATACCAAAAAGGATAGTTACTATTTACTAGTTCGCAATCTATCTATCTGTTGTATAAAACAAACAAGTCTGAAATGTTAAGTCGGCCGCCAAACGTAAACGCCAGCCCAAAGGATTAAATACAGGATAAAAGTGGGGTATATTTTAATATTAAGTGAATTTTATTCCTAGAAATTAATTGCATAGAATTAACTACTTTAGTGTGATAATAATCACGTCAGAAAGAAAACGTTCAACTGTGCCTATGTTAATAACTTCTTCACGCAAAAAGTTTCTAGATATATCGATGTTTTTGTAAAACAAAGCGACATTGGACTATATGCTGTGTCCATAGCGGGGAATAAAATTCTGGACTGTAGCGTTGTAAGTCTGTAGGCATACCGCTGTCCCGCCGTAATACAACCGAATAAACATAAATTAATAATATAGTTAATATGTCAAAATTTTGAGAAAACAATGTAGCTCAGTATACGTTTTTGTTTACAAAGAAATATACTTGTTGTACAGTTCTGACAGGCTCGGCTTCAGAGACACCTAGAGGGGCTTGTTATGGTCCAAGATCAAATATACAACTTCTATATATATATATAATATAAACGTGATACTTTACTTACGAAAGACATAAGGGGGATAACTGTGGATACATGCCATAAATCTAGAAATTACACTGACTGGATGAAAGATTTACAGAAGTATAGGAAAGCTAGAGATATCGTTTGAAAAGAAATCAAGAAATAACAAATATGAGAAACAGTTGGCTAATAATATTAAATTAACAGCAAGGATATTTTTCAAATACGTTAGAAGTAAAAAAAAATATATTCAAATTGGAACTGGACCCTTGAAATTACGAAAACTGTGAGACTGCTAAACTTTTAAATGTTTTATTTTTACAGTAGAAAATATTATAGATATTCCTGACCCTGGGCATTCTATTAGAAATATTGGAATTGACCTGAATCACATTTATAGTAATCCATTTGTGGTAATTAGAAGGATTGAAAGAGTAAAAGTAGATAAAGCACCAGGATCAAACAAGACTTTCCCAGGGTTTTAAAGGAGGTCATGGTGCAGACATGTCAGCCTCTCTCCTTTATTTTTGGTAGGTAAATAGGAAGTGGACAAGTTTATAATGCTACCCTGCTTTTAAATGGGGTGATAAGAGTTGCCCTGGAAATTATAGGCTATTTAGTCTTTCTTTTATAGTGAGAAAATTCCAGAGAATCTGATAAAAGAACAAAATCATGTTTTGAAATGTGATATGAAAAGAAAAAAAACAACAACATTGATTCACTAGATATAAATATTTCCTTACAAATATGTTAATTATTTCGAGGATATTACACATTATATAGATAATAGAAAGGGGTGTGTGAATTTGGGATAATTAAATTAAAAAAGAAAAATACTGCACAGAAGATACGCTAAGAAAGTCGTGTTGGTGTTGCAGAACGACTAGTTAATTGGATTGTAGGGTGGTTGAATGAGAGAAAGCAAAAGGTTATTATTAATGGAGTCCAATCAAACGGGGCTCGTATTACTAGTGGAATGCCACAATGCTTGGGTCTTTGTTTTTTGTTACGTACGTTGATGATACTGATAGGGGAATAATTAGTTAATTAGTAAAATTTGCTGATGGGATTAAACTCTTGAGTATTTTAGATACTACAGAAAGACTTGGCTAAAGTGCTAAGCTGAAAAAGTATTTGAAAAATGACCTTTAATTATAGTAGATGCAAGTTAATGCAGGTGGATTATCGTAATTTGGATTACACGTTTTATATATATAGATTAGGACGCACTCAGTGAAGTGATTAAAGAAAAGCATCATGGCGTAATGATGAATAAGCTGCTGGAGTCGTCGAGGCACTGTTCTGTTGCTAGTAATAAAGTTCATGTTAATTCTAGAGTCCATTTATTCACATCACATATTGGTTAGAAATAAAAATAGGTAATTATTTCTATAAAAAATCACTAGTTTGGCTTCACTTAGATTACTGTGTACAGGTTTGGTCTTCTTATCTAAGCATAAACATCGACCTATTTGAAATGATTCAGAGAAGAGCTACTAGGAAGATTCGGTGGATGAAAGGGTCAACTTTTAGGGATTTTATTTTGAGAAAAAGGGATGAACGGTGATATTTTTAACATTTATAAGATTATCTGGCTGATTGTTAGGATAAAATTTTGATTTGTTTGTGCTGTATTGTGAAAGTAATAAGACAAGATGGGTAGGCACAGTTTAAGACATTTTTTTTATAACAGCTTGATACGTTTATCGAATGAGTACCCGTCGGCAGTAGTGGAAAATGCCACTTTACAAGAGTTTTAAGAAAGGAATCGATTATTTGCAGGGGAACAAAATTGGGTTTAGGTTTTTAAGGGCTTGTGTGTGAGGACAGCCTTGAAGGATTAAATGGTCCCTTGTTGACCATGTATTATTTTATATATACTCTAACATAATTTCCATGTACCGAACATTTGAAGGTTTTTCTCTGTAGAAAGGGGCACTATAAAATTTTTAGTTTTACTCATGGACTATGATGTTATCGGCAATACGTGTGAGGAAAACCTTATACATGGTTAACTGTAAATGCAGACATACTTGTTTTAACAGAAACATAAAGTTGACCAAGGTTTTAGCAAAAGCATTGGAAAACACTTCAATTTGTATTGCCATGGCTGAGAAAGGAACACAATTCGGATTACCAGATTACGGCCCCCTAGTTTCGTTTACCTTCCGTGAGTTCCAGTGACAGATTTAAAGCCTTGTAACCTAATTTAATGATATTCTTTAAATTAGTTCATTATTTTTTTACTAAAGTTCCAACAGTCCCCGTTCTTCATTAGATGATGATAGAATTAATGTACGATTTCCCTGTGATTATATAATAATGCAACATAGTTGATCCCTGGTGGTTAATGCGCTTGACTCACAATCTGTGGGTTGCAGGATCGACTGGCTAGTTTAGTCCACGTGTGGATAATTCTTGAGCTGGTTTCAGGCAAAAAAGGTAATCTGCAGTGTAATGTGCT
>NW_013667159.1:70250-71722 GCF_000517525.1 Limulus polyphemus
ACGAACAAAACAACAAAAAAACAACAACTAAATATTAATGAAAATATGACATGACGAAATCTATATGTATTATACTATGGTGGTACTATACTGGACATTATACCGTCCTTCTTATACTTACTCTTCATTGCAGAAATGGCATCATATTGTAATGCATCGTGCATCTACTTCAACTTTAATACTGCATTTTTGGGCTTTACTGTGCCGTTAGTTTCACAAAATATTGAAACTAATGATTTTTTATATATGATTCCAATTCCCCCTTTTTTGAGGGTAACGATATTATTGTACCCGTTTGTTTATGTTTCGTTGTCAGTACAGTACCGCATATCGCTGCATATAGGAAACAAGACACGACTTATAAAACGGATACCAAAAATGTAGGAAAATTCTCGATCATCAGCGGAGCCTCAAGACCGAGTGATATCGATCTATTTAGACACACCGAACGATACTCTTCACGCAGAGCCTTTGTTTTAAAATTCTAAGAAATGACCTTATAAATGTCGTAGTGTGCATTCTGGTTGTCACTTCGGTAATATATTCAACAGCTGAATGTCAAAATGTACGAGATACGCAGCAAAATTGAAGATTCAAGTCGTGAAATTTGTCGAAAAGACAAACAACTGTGCTGCGAATAGAGAACGTAGCGTAAATGAAAAACTCGTACGCGATTGTCATGAACTAAGTGTGCCGCTCGGGGACGAAAAACTGGTGTCTGGTCTGACTGTAACAAGAAATCAGTTTATGCTACAAGCCAAGGCGTGGGCCAAGAAGAGAAACATTTCTGACTTTGCTGCTCAGTTGTTGTAGCCGTTTTATTAAGCGACACAACTTTGTCCTACGACAGGAAACGATGCCTGCTCAACGATGGTCCCGTGGAGGGATGTGATCAAATGAGTGAAAGTGAATTTAGTGAACTTTTCGGAGATTCAGATTCTGAAGACGAGTACTTTCATGGATTTAAAATTTTGTTGTCAACACTGTTAAATAAATTGTAGATGGATCTTTCTGTGTCAATATTCGCTTGTCTTTAGAAATGCATATATAATGTATATGTTTTCTGTATAATTCGGGGGGGGGGGGAGGTAGAGAAAAACTTTTAATATATTATGAAAAATGACATCTCATCCAATTCCAAAAAATCTATATGTGACTAATATGAGTTACACGTATTTTTTTACATGTCCTGTTGTGAGAATACACGACTATTTTAGCGCATTTTGAGCGTGCTACCCCCCATAGAAAAACAGTACCCCCCCCCATATTTTCTTCAGATGTTTCAGTTTCTGTGTTAGTAATTCTCTCATTATAATTATGTGATAGTTACGGGTTGAGGTTTTTGATGAAAGTACAGACTGTTAATGTTGTTCCAACCGCACAGTGTATTGTGGTGGTGAAGTTTCGGACAACTGTTCTTGATATAAGAAGGCCTGGGAAAGGTCGAAAATGTAAACTATTTCTCTTAATAT
>NW_013667159.1:72651-79470 GCF_000517525.1 Limulus polyphemus
TACACAGCTAAATTAGAGACGGCTAGCGTAGATAGCTCTCGTGTAGCTTTGCGCGAAATTCAAAACAAACAAACAATCTTAATGTCCGATATTTGCACAACACGGGCGTTAGGTTTAGTCAACTACCTGGTTTGAATGAAGTTAATGAAGATGTTGTGGAGGAGTTTAACAAATGAAGACCTCATAGAGCTGACCCAATAACCAGAATCCGTAGCTGCAAATGATGCTGCTGAAGAGGCTCCACCAGAGAGAGTTCTTACGTGCAAAGTGCTCTCATACACCTTTAATATGGTCAATGAAGCAATGGAACTCGCCTCTGAAAATGACAGTGAAGGAAGATTCAGGATGTAATTTCTTATTACCAAGAAATGTATAAAGAAAAATGAAGTGGAGGCGGCGGATGATCCTGCTCCCTGCTCCTCTCCCAGTTACTTCCCACCCCTCCCACACGGAGTCAGCTTCGAGACCATCACTGTTGAGTATTATGTATAAATCAATTTATCTTTAAGGTGCATTTTTGTTAATTAAATTTATTAATAATGTAATTTTTTCCAGCTAATACTGTGCATTAATGTATTTTGTAAGATATTAGTGTAAAAATAATGAGTAAAAGTATGGCAAATAGTTTATTATAGAAATATTTTCGTCGTCGGAACATATCTTCAGTGTATTACATGTTAGTCGTCCCCGTTTTTCGTCGTAGCCCTGAGGAATGCATCCATGACAAATAACGAGGGCTGACTGTATATACTGAAGTTTACGACCATTCGTGGGCGCAACGGGACCGAACTTTTTGTCGATATAGGATAACTATTTTTGTGATGGACTCTCTTGAACGAATAACCATAAAGGTGAAGAATTAACCTGCAAGAAATCCTGAGTTGAATCCATTAAATGTACTGTTCGTCAACGCTTACTTCACCACTTGACGTCAAATATCTTGGCGCTGCACTTACTAACATCCTCCGCCGACTGATCGGAGGCAGTATCGAGGCCGAATGTAACTTTTTCAGACAAATTGATTTAATGAAACCTTTACTCCGATCACTTTGAATTGGAATATAATTGTTATCAATGGGTTACAACAAGGGTTAAGAATGTTGTATTAGAGTGATTTTGAATATGCACATCAGCAAATCATGTGGCAGTCACAGCCGATATAAAATCACGGTGGAATGGCATACATCAGAACTACATTTTGACATTGTGCGGTGTTTCATAGGTAGCGTGATACCACCGAAAATAGGTCGCTTTCGTAGCAGCCCTTGCCAACAAATTATTCATACACTTAGATCACAAAGGTGCTTTCAGATCTGAGATTTAGAATTTCAAAGATGGAGATATACCTTACACTTAATGACGTTGGAAGACGGAAGAATATGGATCAACTTGGGGTGGCAGGACCATCCGGAAAGAACGTGAAACAAATTGTATCCCAATCATTGTAAGCAAAATGCGGTATCTTGTAATAGATGAATACACGAATACAAAGGTCAGTAGCAAACGTTATCCACGTGCCCCAGACAAAAGTATTCACCATAATAAAGAAGGTTATTCATCTGGTAGAGCGACACAAATCACGTGTACACACGTTGTTGAAAGGATTACGAACTGTAGAAAAGTGAATGAACGGTACCTAGCCTGTAAAAAATGGTGACGCTTAACGAAGTGTGTGTGAACCTTGATAAGCGTAACAAGTCTCATGCCATTTTCTAGCGATCAACGGTTGAATAAAGTTTTCAAAAGTGGTACGTGAGATATCGCGTAACGTTTTAGAACAGATTCATGTTCACCGTTGGATACCGCGCTAGGAGCATGTTCGGAATTAGGAGCGAACTTACAAAGGTTAAGGTTAACTTTTCTTACTATCATACCAATGTTCTGGACCTTTTGTATCACACAGAAATACTGGCTGCTACTAAAACGAGGCTAATATGACTAATATATGACTTCCAGTAATGCCTCCAGTTTAAATGTGACATATCAAGTAGCCGAAGAATGAAACGTGTTTGGTGTTATTCCATATAAAGACATACCGATAAGGTTGACTATAGGTGTCTGTATGATCGGACTTTATTAAATAGCGCTGGGAAACCGTCGTCCTCCTACACTAGATGAATTATAGCAACATGCAGCGGGTTGGGGGGGGATAGTGGTATGCTTTGGGTACGACAGATTTATGACGGAGCCTTTTGTAATGAAAACTAGGCTACAAGACTATTGTCGAATAGAGTGTGATCAAACGTGGCGACATGGACTGTAACGACGTGGTGAAACTCAAAAATCTTTTCCATATAACGTACTCAACCCTCTCCGTGTATTGTCAATGAAACTAATTCATCACAGTGAATAAATGATACTCTTGAAATATATTTTAATCTAGTTATGTTGCTCGTGTAACGTATGTGTGTGTCTTTGTGTATACACTCATACATTCACATATACTCATATCTATTAAATATGTATGTGAAACAAATCAAAATAAATAGTTAGTTCAAAAGAACTATCTCATAAAAGCTTAGATTTGGAATATAACGTAAAAAATGAAATTTAAATTATAAGATCACAGTATCACGTCATATAAAATGTCACATCTGAGCTTGGTTGTCTGAACGTTTTAACTGTATTTTTATTATTTAGAGAAAAATAGGAGTGGTCCTTCAGGGAAGTTTATAGCAAGTTAGAGTTGTTGACGTTGTAGAATTCTGCTATATTCATAATCTGCCTGATTTTTCAAAGGTATAGAGATTCAGTCCATTGTTTGAGACAAAATGTCAGGTTAGAAATAGGATGTATACCATCGAGGCTTACTTTGTATTTTTAAAAGAGAAGAATATTATTAGCTCTTCTATAAGCGATGTTATGCTGGTAATGTGATAGACCTCGTTACTAACTATAGTTATGTACGGAGGTACATATAAGTATACAAATACATGTATATTTTATGTGACCAAAATATCTTGAAAATTTTGAGACATGTTTTGATGAAATTTAACACAGTGACGGTATTTTAAATACGGATAAACTCATTTACTTTTGGCATATTTCCTACCATCAATCATATTTTCGTTCGTTTTTTAGTAAAGATTCTCTTCATTGCTGGCGGATTTCTGTGTTTATTCCTGGTACAAGGCACAGCTGGAATCGTGGAGATCCTATTCACATATAATGGCTTTCCAATTCCACGAGTAATTTAACCTTTGAAAACTTTTAAACTTAGCAATGCTGAGTTTATTCAATAGTTATTTGTCTGAAACATTGAGGGTAAAATGTTGAAGGCTGCAGTAATTAATCACAAATTCATCTAGGAATAGATATATACATATACACATACTTACGAACATACATACATTTCCTTTCTATGAAAAAGCTTACAGATGATTTTCGTACATTACAGTTGAGATGACAGATGGTTGCTCCGTTCGAGGCTTAGATAGCGCAGACCAGATCACGTGGTCATTGTGAAATAGAGTAGAATGCATGAAGTATACATCCACTTAACAGACACATGTAACTGGCTTCTTTCAACAAAATATGGTGTGTGCTCATTATTAGTTTTAAATCATACCGAATCCCTCATGATAGATTGCTAAAGATACTGCCTAAGCAAATTTGATATAGTCACAATTACAATGGTATACCTGGATGATTTCAAACTGCAGCTATACAAGATGTTCTTATTTACTAAGAATATTATTACCACATGTAAGCTTAAGCCCAAGTTTGCTCAGTAGCTAATGTAATATAATTAATCAGTTAATATGAGGGGAGGAATTCTACACAGAGCAGTGTATAGGGTGATGACGTTATCTTGTTAATCCGGAAGAAAGAAATTAGTGCTAACATAATTTCTGAACATGTTAATGTTACTCACGGTACTTGTTTTTTGCCCAAGGACGCATACAGATAAGTCACAGCATTGATGTATTTTTAGTTGCTAATGTTGTAAACAAGCCGAACCAAATACAGAAAAATTAACCTATGTCGAAATTGAGACACAAAAATGTGAAGTTTATTATCGCGTAGAGTCAAAACAACTTATGCGTGAAACGATAAACAACTGAGTTAAACATCACTACTCTCTGAACATAGGTGATATCAAAGTTAGCCAGTGCTCTGAGCACGCGTGGGAATTACTGGTCAACCAATAAAAGCATGTAACTTAGCATGCAAGTAGATCCCCACGCTGCATAGCCTACATCAGAGTTAGCCACTACTCTGGGCACAAATAGGAACTCATCTGTCAAGAAGGACGTATATGCTGCATATCATGGTTAAAGTTTACTTTCTGGACACAGTTTGAATTCAATGATCAGCTGTAATGATTTGAGAAACTAGAAAAACAAAATACAATTAGGAATAATATTTTACATATTCCAACCACGTTTCATCAAAATCCGATCATATAGAGCAAAAATGGCGTAAAAAATCGGTCCCCATGCTAACAGATAAAGATTTTTTGGAGTTTCGTGACCTTTACCCTCCAACAATTAATCACTTCTAAGTTGGGTCATATTCCAAATGTATACCAAGTTTCATTAATATACATTTAACCGTTTTCGAGAACTCTTGCTAACAAACAAACACACACACAGAAAGGGTTGAAAACATAGCATACAGCAGAAATTAATAGATGCTCTTACAGCTTGCTGGTTTAGCAAAAATCACAAATAACTCAAAGAGCGGTAGTGAAAGACAATTTATATATCAAAACCATGTAAACACCATTTTTCAACTCCCACAAGATTTAAATGTAGTACCCATTGCGTCAGTTTCTGGATGTATGTCAATAAACATGGGATAGCAATATATGACTTACACACGATATTTATTTAAAACCATGTATGTATCATTTGGCAACTCCCACAAAATGTAATGTAATACTCGTCACCGAGCATGTTACAACAAGCACGTTAATTTCCGGATATATATCAATAAACATGGAATGGCAGTGACTTACATATTCTTTCCTTGGTGGGGATTCGGGATTTAATACCCGTGACACTCATAAGATACATATATAATGTTATATATATGTATATACATATAAGACATATTGGCGATAGACTCGAGTTGAGAAACTTTTCCACGTAACCATAAACACCTCGTAAGGAAAGTTTTATTATTACTTTATTCAATAACATAAATTTCAAATGTACTTATAATGTATACGTAAACAAAAAAATGGAAAAATATTATACCACGAAAAAAGAGGTTTTAATATTCACATCGTTTCGGGCTGGGATGCCCTTTCTCTGGTGATTTTAAACTGTGATGGAATAGAATGTTGGATATCACAATGATTATCAAACATAGAACGTTCGAAACTAACATCACGCAACATACCTAATGTAGCACACACGTGAAACACTGGCAAAAGGATGATTTACAATAGGATAATATATATATATTTATATCATTATAAATGAAAATAAGAGTCCAAATAGACTACAGTTTCACCTATTCAAGGCTCATCAGCACAGCTTGGGTCAACAAACCAGTGAAACAGAGTTAGGCCTCTTATAATGGTGAAGTGTATGTAACACGTATGGGGTTTTTGAGTACTTTTAAATCACCATACAGTAACCTTCGGTGAAAAAGAAAAACTCTGTAACATAGATACATAATCATTAAACAGTTGGTCAACTCCCACAAGATTTAAACGTTGTACCCATTGCGTCTGTTTCTGGATGTATTTCAATAAACATGGGATAACAGTATATGACTTAGACACTTTTTGCATTTTTTTAGCTTATTTTTTCTTCTTTAATGTATATGTAAGCCTAGTTAAACATTATATACTAATTGCACCTATCTTTTAACGTATGGGGTTTTTGAGTCCTTTTAAATCACCATACAGTAACCTAAATTAATTTAGGTATGTGCATTTCGCCTAATTCAATATTCGATATTATACAGTGGACCTACTGTTTATATCTTAAATATTTTTTTCTTTTTTACCGAATGTTGCTGTATGGTGATTTAAAATGACTCAAAAACCCCATATGTATTGCATACACATCACCAATTTAAGAGGTCTAATTCTGTTTCATTGGTTTGTTGACCCAAGCTGAGCTGGTGAGCCTTGACTAGGCGAAACTGCAGCTCACAACAGAGGTACAGCCAATCTAGGAATGCATTAGGCCTCTACGTCACAGATTCTCTTTTCAACCTTACCTTCGGTGAAAACAAAAATCCTGTAACACATATATATATAGTATTGAATTTATTCAGTAAGTTAGCAACGTATTATACTTACTGCTTTTATACTTATGTAACTTTTATACATAATTCAGAGTTTGAATAGTACGAAAGTCATTATTATACCTACTCTTGGTTTGCAGAGAAACCTATGAAATGGCTATCAATCATGTGCGTATTGCACTTATCGAGTTTCATAGTTTTGTTAATTCACAGGCTTGCAATAGTTATGTTGTCTTGAAATTTGTACATGTTCCACAGTAATTCCTGTATGCTGAATCCGAAAATGATACCAATTGTTCTCCATCACGTACATATTTTTCACAAAACGTCATATGTAGTTTTATATAAGTGTATCATTTTCATTGAAATCGGGTCACATTTTTATGCTTAAAATGTTGACAACTTCTGCCTATATATTTCTCTAAACCAATCACAACGTTAGAGTCTTATCGATCGGTATAGAACCCACGAGAAACACACCGCTAGTATATAAACGGTTAGCAGGCCGTATGACGTGGATAATATTTTTTGGATAGTATTTGTTTGTGTGTACACTTTGAGATTATTTTTTTCTTTTCAAGATTATTTATTCGTCGCTATGGCAACAAGAGGTTG
>NW_013667159.1:79870-81190 GCF_000517525.1 Limulus polyphemus
GAGAGATGTAGGCCTTCTAAAGGATTATTCAAAGATTATAGGATCCAGACTTCGGGCTAAGAACTTACTTTCTCCAAAGACATCATTTTACTGGTATAGAAGTCGTGAGAAAGAGTTTATACCATACTTTTCGTAAAAAGGTTTACTAGTTTATTGCAACAATATTGCTGAATTAATACCAATGGTAGGAGCTGCAGTCTATGAACCAAGAGAGTGGCGATTGTACATTGATTCCTCCAAGAGAAGTCTCAAAGGTGTTCTCCTTCACAATGGTAACATATATGCATCTGTTCCTATTGCTCATTTGGTTCACTTGAAGGAAACGTACGAAGATCTCTTAATTTCTCAATAAAGTCAAATACAAAGAACATGGTTGGCTACTTTGTGGAGACATAAAAGTTCTTTGTATGTTGTTGAAGCAACAATCTGGTTATACAAAGTTTCCATGTTTTTGTGTGAATGGGACAGCATAGCACGAAATCAGCACTGGATCGAAAAACATTGAACCTGAAAATTTGGTTGACACAAATAAACTCTTATTACCTCCACTTCACATAAAACTGGGCTTAATGAAGCAATTTGTAAACGCATTAAACAAAGGTGGCTTCTGTTTCAAGTATCTATGAAGGCAATTCCCAGCTCTTTCAGGAGCGAAACTTAAAAAAGGGATTTCTGTTGGGCCTCAAATAGGGGAATTGATTTCGGATGAACAGTTCGAAAGGACAATTAGGAAAGTTGAAAAAGAAGTGTGGATTGCCTTTAAAGATGTTATAGACAAATGTTTAGGAAACAATAAGGACCCAAATTATGAAAATATTGTCAATAATATGCTCAATAAATTCAAAGCGTTGGGCTGTAATATGACCTTGAAAGTTCATTTCTTACCCTCACATATTGACTATTTCCCTGAAAATGTCGGTGCAGTCAGCGAAGAACAAGGGGGAAAGGTTTCATCAAGACATCGGGGAGATAGAGAGGAGGTATCATATAAGGTGGAACATTAGCATGATGGCTGATTACTACTGGTTATTGAAACAAGATGCTCCAGACGCAATATATAAAAGAAAGAATGACCACAACACGTAGTTTTGAGATTAAAAGACGTTGATTTGGATGAATGAGAATGCATATTCGTTTAACATCAAGGTTTTTCCCGTTTCTTCATCTCGTTTGTATTTTTGTTAATAAACTTAATGATGAAAAATGTTCAGTGTGGTAAACGAAATAATAATTTGATCTAATTTTTTTCTTCTTCCCGATTTGTAAAAAATCCTTACATGATAGAAAAAAATGAATATTATTTTCGAAATATGCGTAACT
>NW_013667159.1:81205-88349 GCF_000517525.1 Limulus polyphemus
GAATATTATTTTCGAAATATGCGTAACTGAATTATGGATAATCCGTTATTAAAACCAAAACAACTTTTATGAAGTTTAAATTCCCAGGTCTGTATAATTACATGAAATTTAGTTTCACGTGCGGCGTATTACTTAATTCAGTGTTTTTTAGCATGGCAGTAAAAACCTTTGCAGTTCAAGCCTGTAGAAGAAAACGAGTTCACCTGTAACACATTTATAAGTTTTGTTTTCATACTGTTTTTGTTATGTGTTCAAATTTTAGTGAAAGGTTTGTAGCAATATGCCATGTAGTATTGGATGTATAATAAGAGGCTGTCATTTGCTTCTTAATTTGTCAATATTGATTCAGTAATTGTTTCTATGAATCATTCAATGTGTTTGTAAACTATTTTCAGATCTGTGTTAGTTATCTATTAAACTTGTTAATATTAAAGACCTTGCCAATGGTTCTGTTTGGTTTGTCCCTGATTCAAAGGTGATAAACTATGGGAAGACAGTCAGCATCTCTCAACACCAACTCTTGGGCTACTCTTTACCAACAAATGGTGGGATTGACCACGATATTATAATGCCCCCACAGCTGAAAGAGAAATCATATTTGGTGACGGGAATCGAACTAACAACTCGCAGTTTGAGAGTCGAGCACCCTAACTACCAGGCTCCAAAACCAGAGTTTTTTTTTCCTCTCTCTTTTTATCTGCTTTGTTTGTGTTCAAGCAAAGCTACATGACAAGCTGTCTGTGTGTGACCACCACAGGTATTAAAACCCCAATTTTAGCGTATAAATCCCCGAGTTTACTGCTGAGCTACTGGGGAAGCTTGTCAATAGGGTCAAGTGTATGAACAAACTATATCAAAAATAGGTTCCAAATATCATCTCTTTTTAGAACAACTTCCTCCTTCGTCGTTCATGCTCAGTCGTATGGTCATAGTTACGCTGTAAATTCTGCGGAAGTTACAAGATCAATCTAAGATTACACTTCTTGAGAAACGTTTCATAGACCTTTTAGTATTCGTTAGCTTCCACTGAAGACCACTTTCAAGTAGACCAAAGTTTAGGTATGAAAGTTTCTTAGAGCTACGAAGAGGTTTGAAAGGTATGTATTTGAATGGGATTACTTTGAATTCATTTTTATCGGCCATCTTTCTCCTACGAACAACTGCAGATCTCGAGATCTGGAAGCTTGATAACTTGGTTTGTGAGCTATCATCATCTTCAAATCATTGTTTATTATCTTGTTAACAGTATCATGATGTATGCTAAGCATCTTCACCGTGGCTTTCTGTGTAAGAGACTTTACTTTGAATAAAGACGTTTCTCCGAATACAGTTAGAATGTTATTTCGGAGTTCGTTTCTTTTGTAACTGCTCTGCTTCATCGAGAACATTGAAAGCTCTCTTCTTCGAACTGTCGTATCCATTGGCTATGTTTAACGCTAGATAAATAACCTCCTTGAGAAAAGCTATGATGTATTCCTCCAAGTGCCAACCGTAACTTCCTTTTTTTTTTAGTTTGAATAATTACCAAGTTACAAAAAGCACACGAAGTAAGAATGGGCAGAATGATTGCCACACCCACTTTGATATTACACCATGTCAAACCCACGAAGGGTTGTAATGTTATCCCGCCCATTCGTACCTTGTTTCCTTACTTTTTGGTGCTCCCATTCCTACTTCCTAATTTCTTTACACTTGTTATTCTAGAAGTCCTGTATTTATAGACATACAGTTGCAATAAAGATACTATTTTGACCGCAACTATTTTGCTGGTCTCTGCAAATGCTGATATAACAAACAGGCTCTTATTGTATTTCCTACGTTGTGCTTTATAATCAATAAACTATTCATTTCTAAATAGGCATGTTTTGTTGTTTTTTAAACAGAAAGACAAATAGAAGAACCGTGTGCTGAGTTATGCCTACATTTAAACCAATAGGGAAATAACATATATGTCATTTATAATCGTCAATTCAATTCTATAAAATTATGTTTTACAGTTCTACAAAATGTATGTACTTAAGAATAAACTATCTCAGTATTAAGCGTATATGTTATGCACATAACTAAGGCGGCAAAAATATTCCTGTAGTTTGTTTTATGATTTTAAAATTGTTGGTTTTTAAACAAAATATTATAGATGTATTTCGATAGTTATGTTATAGACCTCCCGATGCCAATTTTTCATATTCCTTGACCATCAAAACATTAAAGTGAAAACTTCTAATCCTTTAAAGAAACTTCTTTCTGCTATTATGTTGAATTGGTTCGTATTGGAAAGGCAAGATGTGAAGTTATACCAGCTGAAAGTATGAAGATCCCTTAGAACTGTAAAACAGAAAACAAACAAAAAATACAATTCACACAGCTTTTGATCTGCGAGAGTAATGTTCACAATACTCTCCCAAAATAGTGTAACTGAATGGAAGACCAACTGTCCAAAGTTGTACGAATGGCATATGACAGTATTTCGTCAGATTAGATTAAATGTACCTCTGTAACAAAGTCCAAGGCGACTTATTATGATTTGCTATCGTCTTGCCTGTGATACAATATTTCAAAAGTGATACAGAGCATGTTTTGAATGTTTTTTCTGAGAAATTTATGTTCATGAGTTGCAGCTGTAATGGTAGGTTAAACATCCAATGAGTGAAGAAATACGACAAGGTGAACCATTCATAAACTATCAAACAGACTTGTTGAAACTATTATACCACCAGAAATTACCAATATGGTAAGGACCCATCATGATAAAGCACCCAGTCACCTGCCCAAGTCAACATGACATCCCACCCCCTCAAATTGCAAGTACAAACGGGAATTATTGCCATACTATTTGCAAACATCTTAGTTAATTATCATATTCATCTAGCATGTAGTTGTGTGCCCCTGAATTGATCAAACACGGTTTATGGACATCGAAAGCTTGTAAAGAGTGAGGCAACATTGATTTCGGTGTGTTGCACTAGAGCCTCATGTAGTGGAAATAATATCAAGGACCATCTTAAAGAATGTGTATTGGTGGTAGAAGAAGAGGCCTAGGTACTCATCCTTGTGTCTTCTCTGTAATAGCATATGCAAACCACATAATGAACGTGAAAAGTAAAACCTTACTGCCGTTCCGCTATACGTATAATGGTTCCATATATAGAGTGACGCAGTGAAACCTTTTTACATATGTCCAAAGAATTACTAAATATACTTTTTTTAAATCTGATATTAGATAGTATGTTAATATATTAATACAAATTGAACGTGATAGGCTTAAAATGGTTTTTCATATTAATAGCTTAGGCCTAAAATGACAATGTCAGCAAATCTTCCAGCTAGAAAGAAATTTGCTACAAACATACCCACAAAAACATTCCTTTCAACAACCATTTTATCATCAATAGCACCATTCTGTGAAAATCAACTAATTTTTAAAGCAGGAATTAATAAATAGCTTACTTTAGAGTTTCAGTATAATGTATTAATTTTGACCTCGTATTTTTCATGGCCCTATAAAATAGATCAGGACAACACTGAATAAAGCCCTTGAAAAGTATCAGATATCATGTAGATCTCGTAATTACAGCGTATTAAGTGTATACAGTTCTGCTTATAACACATGCTCGCACGCTATGTTTTGCTTTTTCGGTAATAAATTGACTAGATTATAAGCAGGACATGTCATACTTTAGAGATGTATCCGATATGATATTTTGTAAGAGTTAAATGCATTCCCATAAATCGCTATATTTCATGAGATTTCTGCATCCCACCATAAGTGTAAGAGAAAAAGAGATGATATTTGATTGATATATTACAACATTAAAACTGAAAAACGCTGTAATACACTGCTATTACTGTCAATAAAATGCTGCAAAATCATTGGTGTATTTTCTACATGTGTTGTTTATTAGAGTTGTGAAACTTGACAAACTGCCATAAAAAGGAACTTATTGATCCTTCTGCATGGTGATGCTGTAGAAGTGGCCAATCAATTGTAACTCGCTTAACAGTTATTGTATTCATGAAAGTGGCAAAAGAGAAACACTTGTGTTACATTAGCCAAGAAGGGAAAGAACAAGAATTGTGTATGTGGATTTTTATAAGCTTAGTAAAAGGCTCTGTTGATTATGTACAAAAAATTATAGGCTAAGAAATGCAGAGGACCTTTTTATTTACCATTAAATAATGCTCTCCTCTCGTGGACGTATAAGATTTTCTGTATATATCCAAGAGACCTTGAGGTTTTTAAACGAACGTAAACAATTTTAAGTAAGAATTAGGAATTACGTATTTACGTAGCATTTTTATAAACGTAATTGTTAGAACACCTTTGTACATAGTTTGATACAAAATTTATGTTCGTAGTAAAATACTTTTCTGTATTAATGTCCCTAAGGCAATTTATATCTACTCTGTAGTACTTTTGCGTTACCAAAATTGGTTATCTCCTTATCATTCAAGCCAATTATTCTTGTATTTTTTTCTTGCAAATAATTTATAATTTATTAAATGCATGCTTAATATTTGAAATATTTCCTTTTGAAACAACTTTTACTATATTGACATTAATAACGTTTAGAGACGACTTGAATGGGTAACGAATAAACCTTTATCACAACATTATTATATACAGCTAATCTAGGTGCGTGTGTGAACACACAGAAGAAATATACATCACCATAAAGCAAGAAAATTGTCGGAGAAAAATAAATGAGTATAAACAAAAAGCATAATAAAGTAACAACAAGAAATACAGTAAAATCCCTCAACCCATAAATTGCGACCCCTATGTTTACGTTCGTTCAATATGCATATATATATATATATATAGCCTAAAGATGTTTGTGGTGGAAATTCAGGTTCTCTTCCATAGGGGGCACTATAATTTAAATTCCACCAGCGTTTGTCTCCCTGTATATTGAGGTTGGCTGCGTTTGCATTTATAAACATTGAACCCTTAGAATCAAGGATGTAAAAGGTGAAGAGATCGCGATTCTAGGCGGGACGCCACCATTTTTCTTTCTTTTTTATTAAGCCACTTTAATTCTTAAACTTGAGGCCAGTTAATTGTACATTAATAAGTCCAGACTCTATGATTAATCTTTTAAAAGTGAGTGAGCTGATAATGAAATGTTAAATATTACTGCTCAGTGTTCGCTTACTTTAATCTGTCGCCAGTTTTCCTGAAACATTTATCAACTTCTCGTTGTACTAACCCTATCGTAATACAGAAAACATAGAACGAGTAATGTGAAACAAAAACTATCATTAACAGTGTTCATGTTTAGTAAATTGTCTAAAACCAGTATGTGTTATTCTTATCTGTAGGTGTACAAGATTCAATAGATATATATATATTCACAGCACACTTATAAAAGTACCTCACTTTAAATGATTTAAATTTGATGTTAAAAAACCTCAATTTTAATTAGAAGTGACATTGGTTTTTACCAGTGAGATATGGTAATATTTCTTCATTTTACTTTTTGCTTTCTCATAAAAGCAGTGAAAACAATTCTACAAAATCAAATGGTTACATCATGTGTAGACAGACACTTGTGAAAAATCTATAATCATTGAGTCGTTGATTTGCTACCCAACGTAAAACCAACAGAATGATTATGCTTCCACGTACAGTCCGCTATATATAGAAGTAGCATTAACAACATGCACAAAATTTATATAAAGTCTGTTGTTGAATTAAACATTACCATTATATTTGGTCGATTAAACGTGCTTACACTAGACTATGTGTCGCCATTCCTTTTGTTGTAGTAGGAAATCAACCTTAATAACAATAAGAACTTAATATAATAACATTATTATTTATCAATAACTAGTTATTAATATACTTATGGGAAATGTGTTATGTTCGTGTCCACCAGTGGGTCAACGGTAAGTTTATGGACTTATAACGCAAACATCCCTGGTTCGCTTCCGCGGAAAACAAGAGTACAGATAGCCCATTGTGTTGCTTTACTCTAAGCACACGATGATAATGATAAGAGCAACATTCAGTAATTTTCGCCTTAGTATGTGTGTGTGTAATATTAAGTAAAGTACACATTCCAGCCAATCATGTTTTCCTATAGGTAATTAGAATTTGTTTATATAATCCTGAAATACAATACTGGAGATCCGAAAATTGTGAATGTACGAAACATTCTTGGTGTTGTTATTTTTATGAAAAAATATACTAACTGGCATTAAATAAAAACATATATATTTTACAAAACGTTTTGACACTTCGTGTATCCGTGATGCGCTTTTTGAGAGTCTTCAGTAGTTATACAATGAGCATTTAAATTGTTTAACAATAAATGAAGTTGTTTTTGCTTTTTCTTCTACTCTGAAGTACTTACGTATAAAATACGTGACATTTGTGTCATTTGTCAGGAAATATAACAAAACGCTGTTATTTGTGAAAAATGGGCTTTTGTACTTTGCGCTGTTTTCCTAATAAGACTATTTTATTTCTTATATGTGTATGAAAATAATATAATGCCACAAAAATGCCCTTTTTAAAAGGTTTCTATACTATAAAATTGTAATCATTTCGTTGTTGTTTCCCTTAAAGTCAAATGTTACATGTATAACCCACATTAATGTTAATCTTTTAGTTCTAGATATACCAGTCGATATTAATCTTTCAGTTCTAGTTATACCAGTCGATGTTAATCTCTCAGTTCTAGATATACCAGTCGATGTTAACTATTTCCCCAATTCCTGTCTGTGAGAAATGGCGTACAAAATTCACAGAACGTTTAGACTTCGTAAAGATTGCTGTTTATCAGTGGCGTAGCAAGGGTTCTCAGCACCCGAGGGCAAAGACACTTTTAGCGCCCCCACCTCTGAAATGTTTTGATTATTTGTTTTGTGACTCATTACCCACTTAATGACAGTAACATAAAGAATTAATTACCGCCTTACACAGGCCTAAAATAAAGTCACAATATAACATTTCACGATATCACGACTGTAAACCTGGAACTAATGAAGTATAGCCTACTAGGTGTACTTACATAATTTGTAAACCATTTTGTCATTTATGTCATCCAGTATTGTTCAAAGTCACATAGCTAGACTAATCTTTCAAGCATGCAGAATAAATTTCTGTTATATCCCTAGTTTGGAAACTTATGTTTTATATGAG